>NC_135624.1:8779838-9082419 GCF_053574225.1 Canis aureus | reverse complement strand
AAGTAGGAAGAGCTGATGTTGCAAAGGAAGTCTAAAGCAATCTGCTTGCAAGTGGTCAGCCTTTCACTCTATTCAGGCCTTCAACAAATTGGATAAGGCTTACTCGCATTAGAGAGGGCAATCTGCTTTACTTAAAGTCCATTGATTTAAGTATAAGGCTCACCCAAGAACACCCTCACCAAAACATCCAGAATAATGTTTGACCAAATATCTGGGCGCTATAGCCCAAACAGGTTAATACCTATGAATCATGACACGTTTGAACCTAGAAGCAAAATAATGTTGTTCCTTTCATTGTTTTTCATCCTAGTAGCCATCCCTTGGGGCTAGTGATAGGTCTGTGTCCTAGAAAGAGAAATTCTGGCCATAGCTGGAGAGGAAGAGGAAAAGAAAAAACAGTCTTGTTGATATAGTCATTGAGCAAATATTTATTGATTACCTTCCATACACCGAGCACTATGCTTGGCACTATGTTTCAAGGGATCATTCTACCACCAGTATTGTTGTTTTCCTTCTCAAATTGTATTGATCTCAAATCAGAAAGCATGCCATAGACTTATTATTTATTGTTTTAATCCACAGTTTTCTATCTCAATTCATAGCTTTATGGTACAAATTAATTCAAGTTCTTGGTGTTGAGAGACCTTTACACTCTAGTATTTATTTCATTTCATTCCAAAACGGGACCTCCAGCTATAGAATGTTATCAATAAACCAACATTCTGTCCTAAAATATAAGACAGAATTAAAAATCCATGAACTATGTTGAGCTTCTATTACTTATCTAATGAGGTAAATTCTGGATTGTAATCTGGGTCACTTCACTTTCTTTGCTGCACTGAACATTGGTAATGGATGTTATTGTTCCCCTAGGAAACATCATGCCCAGTCTTTAGACTCAATGCCTACATAGTAAATTGTTCTGAAATATCTAAAAAGGTATCTTATAAGTAATCTTTATAAGCAATTTCTTGAAATTGCATCTTTATTTGGGAGAAAATAAACCCCAAAAATCAGATTTCACCAATAAGTCTCTCACAGACACTGCTCACTTTGGAAAGGTTCTACCTCTTTCTCTCCTATCAATAAGGAGACATCGTCTTTTCAGGGCTGTTAGGACAAAGAGATTGTTTTCCCTTCCTGGGAAGCCACTCAAGACAGGATTAAGTAGCACAATCCTATGGCCATAACAGAGACAGATGTGTGGATCATAGACAATGAATGAACCGGCTTAATGCTTGGAGAGACCATGTCTATCATCAATGAAAGAGAATGCTTGACTGTTCTCAGAGGAAAACTAAGGAAACCTGACCATTACTTACATCAAGAAAGTCTTAGGCCACTTTCTACTATACAGGAGCACTGAAACAATGTTGGAGGAGAATTGCTCAAAATATCTCACTGGCAAGGCTAAATCCATGCACAAAACTCTAATAACTTGTATGAATGGTTATTATAGAATAGCAATTTTCAAACATTTCCACTCTTGACCTATAAAGCCTACCTACCTTAAAATCTCTCTAAATGCAAACCTTCTACTAAACAGATTGTGTGTTTTAGAAACAGGACAATTTTGAACATTCATTTTTGACCTATGTTCCTGAATTAGTCCTTGGGAATTATTTGTTAAATTGCTCTAAAATCCCTCAAATTTTTCTGCTATGATGTTGATTGTCCTTTACTGAAATTTCGACTCTTTCTCTCTCTCTCTCTCTTTTTCATTCTTCCTATTATTTTATTTTATTTTATTTTGTTTTGTTTTTTAAGAGAGAGAGTGAGTGAGATGCAATGGGGAGGGGCAGAAAGAGAGGGGAAGAGAGAATCTTAAGCAGGCTCCACATCCAGCACAGAGCCCAAGGCCGGGCTCAATCTCACTATCCTGAGATCATGATCTGGGATGAAATTAAGAATCTGATACTCAATCAACTGAGCCACCCAGGTGCCCCTTAATTCTTTTTATTATTTTAAAGGACAGAGAAAATTATGAAAAGTTTCATGGGTTAAGTGACATTTAAGCTATACTTTGAAGATACTAAACACAGTGTCTAGCAGATAGTAGGACCTTAATAATTAAAAATGAATGTGAATGAGATTTCGATAGGCAGAGAGAAAATAATAAAAACTTCTGGGCAGAAGATATAGTATAAGGAAGAACTCAGAGCAGGAAATGACAAAGTAAAATGAGACAGAGAGAACAGTTGAGATTGTATTTATGATATATCAAAGAGTAGGGTATATAAATCTAGAAATGGCTATTTGTTGGGCCAGTATAATAGAGGGCTTTTATAAATCATCCAAAGAATTTTTATATAACATAATTTAACAGGCAATCATGACAAGAATATAAACATGAAAAAACTGAAAAAATGGAAAATATTTCTAAATTATTAAGTTATTTCCAAATTTACTTATGTTTAGTATTGTAAATTGCTATATATATATATATATATATATATATATATATATATATATATCTGAAAATACTATGGAGTAAAAACTCTCTGAATATTCTTAAACTCAAGTATTATAACTTATCCATGCTGCTCAGCCAATGATTTTTACTGTGCTCCTGAAATGTTTGTTCACTTGTTAAAATCCATGTCACAAATCTTCAGTGCAGCAGCTAATATTTTACAATCGATCAAATAGTCTCAGATATATATTCCAAATATGTGACTTAATGAAAACAACATAAAGATTTATGCTCCATTTAATGTACTTAGCTAAACTCATGGGATTTCAAAAGAAGATAAAAAACAAAAGGAAACGTGGGTTAATGCTTAGTTATCTTTTGGTTAACTTATATAGCTTAGCAATCGAAGAACATGAAAGAGGAACCTTTGATAAAACTCAGTGGCTTTTTAAAATCCATAAAAGGCAGCTGGTTTTTCTAGGAAGGACCATATTAACATTGGAATGTACAACTTTTAAACAAAAACTCTTGCTAAGCTTCATTTGTAATTGACAGCCAAGATACATTTTTTTAAAGCTAATGCCACTCAATGATGTTACCAAGATGAACCTAGAAGAGGAAGACTTCTTTTCTTTACTTGTTATATAAATGAAACTTCAGAGTCTTTCTCCACATTTCTTTGAGGACTTTAGTAATTAAGAAAGTATAGGCATGGATTTCTGGGGCTCATTGATGATAGCTGCAAACTTGATAGGATGGAAGGCATGACTAAATATTTAATGGATGTCTGGAAGTCCATTTTACCTCAGGTTCTTTCTGAAGACAATTTAGGCCAAATATCAAAGCTTCCATAATTTTCTCAAATATATGTCATCATAGAGCTCAATCCCAAAGTTTCCTTTAACAGCATGATCTTGAAATATGACACTGCCAGCAATTCTAGAGCTCCATGAATCTCTCTGGGAAGCTACCATCAGAGGTAGAACTGGACCACACAGGAGGATAAAAATGACAGAACTGGAGCTGTAATAGAATGTGGCAGATGAAGAGTCAAGAGAAAACATGGATGGTGATTTGATATTGAAAGAGCACTTCCCAAGATTCATGGCATTCACAGGCTTGGACAGGATAATGGTGGCTGATGATAGGACTCAGTCATTGACCATCATAGCACGAAGACACTTATTCACTAAGTACAGGCTCATCTATACCCCCAGGTTATAAGACCAATCCTATTTTTATCCAGGGGAATCAAAAGAAGCAGGGGACCATAACTGAACATTAAGTTAGATTTGCTAATTAGTCCTCATGCAGCAGTTATTTGACATGACCTGATACATTTCCTACTCACCATTGTCTACTGTATTCCCTAGTACCCTTAAAACTGACTTTCTTTAGGGGTGCCTGAGTGGTATAGTTGGTTCAGCGTCCAACTCTTGATATCGTCTCAGGTCATGATCTCGGAGTCATGGTATGGAGCCCCACATAGGGCTCAGCACTCAGCAGGGAGTTGGCTTGAGATTGTCTCTCCCTCTCCCTCTGCCCCTTCCCACTGTACTCTCTCTCTCTCTCCAAAATAAATATATAAATCTTAAAAACAAAAATAAAAACAAAACTGACTTTCTCTAGAAGTTCACCCAAGGTGTTTCCGATGAAATTATATCTCAATACAAGGTCTCTGTTAGAAATGGTTGAGGTAGAAAAGGCAACCTGTCTAATGAACATCAAACAAAACAGCCTCTTAGGAACTTCTTCTAAATCTAATTTCCACTGTCTCACTTGCAGCCCTTTACTAGGCACCTAGGCACTGCTTATTTTGGCTTGAGCTATTGCTGGTTGCCAAGAGCTCCTGGATTTCCTGATGATCTTCCCAAGCTCCTCACCTGACCTTTCTATAGGCTCTACATTTCATTGTCTGGGCCACTCTAAGGTTTATTAACCTGCCGTCTACCCAGATGAACAATATGCCCTCTGGCAAATATACAAATAATTAAGGCAGGAACTGGTGAGATTATTGCAGGTTAACACCAGAGAGAAAAAGTGGTATGGGGACTTGTGTGTAGATGGCACTAAGCAGTGTTTGATGGGTATGATTTTCCTAATCACACAATCAACAAAGTGGTATCTATAAAAAATGTTTAACATTATTTTTTCAGAGCCTGAACCCCCCTTCTGTCTGATACAGAAAACTGAATCCCGTCATTTTCAAATAGGCCTTATCAAATTCAGTGTCTTTTCAGTCATTTTGGATTTAAAATGCATCCACATTCAGTGTCGCTCAATCCTGCTGTTTTCCTGGAATTGATGCAATGTTTTGGCTTATGTGAACAAAGACCATAAGAGAATTCCTGGTCTATTTCTCAAACCTTGATACCTTGGCCCTGTGCAGACCTCATTCTCCACCTGTATTCTTAGGTCTGACCTCTTCCATACAAGCACATTTTAAATCCCCATCGTGGCTTTCTTTGCTCTGAACCTCCCTTACTTAGCACAGAGACCCTCTGCATACCCACTGGTGCACTTGTATTTGCTCATGCATGCTTTATTTCTCTCTCCCAACTATTTTCTGAATTCTCCATTATAAGCACTGGATGCTGATACTCTCTCCCACATCCTCCTGAAGCTGCTCTGTTGTTCCTATAGCACATCTCAATACATGTCTGGGGAGCGATCCCCTGGAGCTTTAGATGGGAGCAATGAGACCTCTCCTCTCTCCTCACTGAGTTTTACAAATCCATCTGGGATTATAGAAATTGGTAAAATATAGATTCTTGCTCTTTTTCCTTTCCTTTCTCCTTTTATTCCCTACCTAATGGAGTCTTTAGCTGATGTGGAGTATTTGGGAGAAGGGGCAAAGGACAGAAAGCCAATTGGGACCACATGTTTTCACATTTTTCTTGACTTACATATGGATCAAATAAAGATTTTAGCATCCTTATTCTCTGGTACTTTTCCTAACAATCTGTAGTACAATTACTGTCCTTTAACCCAACCACCTGAACCATGGATACCTCAGAGATTTTAAAAATTCACATATTTTGTCACAAATTCTTTGGGACTCAAAGAGTAGCACTTTCTGCATATAAAGCACAGTCCTAGGTTCAGGATTATCCTGTTGAGGTGACTGTGGTGAGCTACTTGAGAGAAATGGAATATTTAATTTGGGTCTCTTGAAAGAAGAGGTTCTGATGCCAATGGATGGGGAGATTAGATGGGATAAAAATTTAAGGCTCATTAAATGTAAGTCCTGTTCCACCATGTTCTGGTATCTGTGTGTGTGTGTGTGTGTTACCATCAGATTTTTTTCTAATTTCACATATTTCCAATGACATTGGTATATGTTTAAGGAAAATTAAAAAATTAATTTAGAGCCTCTAAAGCATTTCTCAGGTCTTATTCTTTGATTTACAACATCATGAGCAAATGTTACTCTTATCCCTGAACACTTTTTTGTCTTAGAAACAAGATTGTACAAAATAATTAATCCTAACTTCTCCCTCAGCTTTTTTGATCTCTTACTTATGAGTCTTCTTCATTGCTTCTTTTCCACTCCGTTTTCTAACTGAATATCTCTCCTAAGTTTCATTCCTTGGCCATTTGCGTTTCTTCCCCCAAGAGATTTGCTAGAATTTCCAGGGTTTATCAGCCCATATCAATAATTGTTATTTCTAATGCTGTTTCCCTTCCCAGTCATCAGCTTCCTTATAAGTTGCCATTCAACATATTTATTTAGGTGATTAAGTGTTTGTTGAATACTTACCACCTGCCACCTCTGTGCTAGAGTCTTGAGATTCAAAGATGAAAAGCAAAATCTTGGGATCCCTGGGTGGCACAGCAGTTTGGCGCCTGCCTTTGGCCCAGGGCACGATCCTGGAGACCCAGGATTGAATCCCACGTCGGGCTCCCGGTGCCTGGAGCCTGCTTCTCCCTCTGCCTATGTCTCTGCCTCTCTCTCTCTCTCTCTTTCTGTGACTATCATAAATAAATAAAAATTAAAAAAAAAAAAAGAAAAGCAAAATCTTTACTTGTGGTTACAGTAGAGCCCAAACAAGGTATTTCCCATCCCAAACTCTCTTCTCTTTGACATTTTTATTCCAATGTATAACATCATCATTCTCTGAGTCTAAAAACCATGGTGGTCATTATCGACACTTTCTTTTCCTTTTTACTCCCTACCCTGTCATGTCATCAATATCTTGGCGTCTGATCTTGCCCTTAAAATTCCCATGACTACCACCCTAGGATAAGCCTGACAACTAAATAATTATCTAATTGATCTCCCAATGGGGTTCCTGTATCTGATCATACAAGCATGTCCTGTATGATATTGTCAAATTAGTCTTCCTGAGTTACAATAATAGACATTTAGCCTGTGCTTTGGTTTCCAATCTACTGCATAGCAAATATATGTCATATTCATATCCACACCTCATATTTCAAATAGATTTCCTATATTTAGAGAAGATAAGTTCTGCTTCCTTAACAAGAGTCAGACCTAAAATTTCCAGCTTTCCTTGCATCTAGGAGGCAGGCATGTGACCTGGGCTCCACCAATCTGATATATTCACATAACAGTTTGATTTGGAAATGAACCAGTTCTCTGCGAAGTTTCTATTTTTTGTTGGTGCTAGTAAGGATTGAGGAATTGAGATATGCAATCTTAGTGATGGCAGCAATAGTGATGTTACTTTCGCAGTGACTGCAAAGTAAAGTTCTCGTGCAGAAGTGACATGAGGAGTAGGCAAATACAGTGGCTTTTAGATTCAGTAAGGCCATGAAAGGAGCAGAAGTTTCCTCATCAGGCAAGCCAGCTCTGTGATGTCATTCTTTTCTTAGAGCCTTAGCTTCAAGTCTGATCCTAGTCCTCACCTTAACCCTATGAATAATCAAAAAATAAAAAAAATAAAAAAACTTTCTGGGCATAATCTGCCAGAATCAACCTCTGTTGTTGGAAATGTAGAACCTTGGTGATACTATTGTTTGCATAAATAAGACTCTAAAGTCTCCTCTTTATCTACTCTATCCATTATCCAGCTTTCTTCCTACTTCCTTACCCTCTCTCTTCCTGTTATCGTTCCTTCCTTCCTCCTTCTTTCCTTTCCTTTCCTTTCCTTTCCTTTCCTTTCCTTTCCTTTCCTTTCCTTTCCTTTCCTTTCCTTTCCTTTCCTTTCCTTTCCTTTCCTTTCCTTTCCTTCTTTCCTTTCCTTCTCTCCCTTTTCCTTTCTTTCCAACTACTTATTCAGTACCTACCATATGCCAGCGATTATTCTGGTACTGAGAATAGAACATTTAGCAAAAGATACCATATCCCGGTCTGTGTGGAAGTTAGATCTTACTCTTCTATCAGCTTTCCATTTCAACCAAACTTATTTACCTTTCATATCCTCTATGCATCATATGAAGCCCTACCCTTGAATTGGATGATATTCAACCTAGAATAATCTCCCTATCCCTCTTACCTATGTTTATCTTATTTGTTGCATCCCACTAACTCCTTTCTTCTATAAATGCCTTTCCCAAGAGCTGTATTTGAATTATTTTCCTACCGTCTAACCTTTTACTTGACTTGAATCTAACTCAGTACTTGAATTATATGAATTATATTTTATATTATTGTTTATTGTTTAATGTATAGAGCCATCCTCCTAAAAATTCTAGGTTATTGAAGACAGTGACTGTCTACTATACCTTTCTGAGTCCCAGTATTTGACCCAGGGTCCCACACATACCACATGTATAAAATAGAATGACAAGGTCCTCTCTACTTGCTATCGCTGTCATCCATTCTGACATGAAGCTAGCAAGTGAAACCCATTAAAACCCTGAGGTTCTCAATTCACTTTCAGATAAATTTCAATTTTCTCAGCTGCACACTTAGAGCCCTCCACAATCCAGTCCCAATTTCCCTTTCTCTTGAGAATGCTCACCAACCTGATTGGCTTAAGAATATTTGAAATTGGATGCTATTTTTCTTTCTAACTTTAAGCCAATCATTTCAAGAATTTTTTTAAAGCAAATAACTCTTAATATAGTATACATTTGGTTACCTTCATTGTTTTGTGTCTGTGACCATCCATATACCTAGATTCGTGATTTTTCTGTATATCATTTTATATCATAAAAGTCCTTAAAATAGGAACACTACTCATTTTTCTGATTTATGTATTATGAATGAGTGGAAAGGAATGGAACTTCCTTGGAGAAGAGGATGATGGAATTGCAACTTCGATTATTTAAATAGCAATTTTTGTATAAGAATGAATTTGAATTAAGGTTAGAGTATCACTTTCTTTTTTTTTAATTTTTTATTTATTTATGATAGTCACACATTGAGAGAGAGAGAGGCAGAGACACAGGCAGAGGGAGAAGCAGGCTCCATGCACCGGGAGCCCGATGTGGGATTCGATCCCGGGTCTCCAGGATCACGCCCTGGGCCAAAGGCAGGCCTAAACCACTGCGCCACCCAGGGATCCCTAGAGTATCACTTTCACTATTTGCCACTGTTTAGTGTGTGTACACCTACATAACAAATTACTATGAATTTAGCGGCTTAACACAATACATATTTATTACCTCACAGTTTCTGTGGGTCAGGAGTTTGGGCAGGGCTTAGCTGATTACTTTGCTCAGGATCTCACTGAAACAAAGATATTGACCAGCTATTCTTTTCTAAAGAGTTGACTGGAGAAGCTCAATTCAGGTTGTTGGCAAAATTCATATCCCTTGTTGTTGTATGACTGCAGGCTTCATCCTCTTCCTGGCTGTCTGCTAGAGGCTGCTCTGAGGTCCTAGGATTTGCCTATTCCCTGCCACATGGTCCTCTCAAAGAGTAGCTTACAACATGGCTGTTTACTTCTTTAATGCCACCTGGACAATCTCTCTCACTTCAGTCTACCAAAATAGAGCCTTTTACATGTAACTCAATCAAGGTAGTAACATCCTACCTTCTTTGTCACATTCAATTGGTTAGAAGCAAGTCACAGGTTCCACCTGTACTCAAGAAAAGGGAACTATATGTGGGTATAAGTGAAGGTTTACCTTAGGGTATATCTGCCACAGTGAACCTTTGGTCAAATATTTTTAACTGTGAATATACTTTGAAAATTAAGCTACTGTAGTAAGCAAAGCAACTTTCACATTGTGATTTCAAAATACAACTACTGCATTGTTTAGAAAGGAATATACTATTAATTCAACTGGTTTGCTATGGCTCAGGATGATGAATGCCCTCTCATATTTAATTGATCTAATTCCTTCTCTAGGCTGACAATATTTTTACTGCCAATTTTCAATTAAATTGTTTCTCTCAGGCCATTTTGACCTCTGAGTGCTCAGTTCTGAGGAGTCGTCTGGAAGCCTTCATCTAAGTAATGGTGTCTACCATATTCAGAACAAATTCTTTACAGTATGCCAGTAAATACAGACTAAATATACTAGACTTCCTAATACACTGACCCAGCCAGAATTACTAGTTCAAAAATACAAAGTTTGTCATCCTCTTCTTAGATCATTTCTCCACAGAGAGGAAAATAAACCTTAGGAAGGCTATGTTTCATAGCATCAAACACTAGACTCAAATAGAGTTCAATAAATCCTGTTGGCATAGCTCAAAGAGTAGCTGAGATTGAAATACCATTTCTGGCAGAGATGATACTTAAATTCTGCTATTCAATGGAATCTTGGGCAAAGAGGTAAAGGAAGGGTTAAATTTAAATGTCTGATGTGCATCCCCCCTAGAGCATGCCCTTTATTGTGAGGAAGAAAAGATATTGGTATAAGTTTTCTTTTATAAATATTTCCTATGTAATTAAATATCCTGCCTTAGAAACTATTTACAGTGCCTGGTTCACAGCAT
This sequence comes from Canis aureus, assembly GCF_053574225.1. Classification (NCBI taxonomy): domain Eukaryota; kingdom Metazoa; phylum Chordata; class Mammalia; order Carnivora; family Canidae; genus Canis; species Canis aureus. Next base: position 9,072,151 of record NC_135624.1, on the reverse strand, counting down.
CCTGTTTCATAGAAAGTACTGTATTCTAATTATACAACCTTAGGTTAAATATAAGGAAAACACTTTTCAGTTATATCTTTTCTTATCCAGCTACCCAGAGAATTAATTACTGACCATATACTTTGCCCTGTAACATATAAAACAAATTAATAGTATAACCATATTTCTCTGTCATGTTTTTTTAAAAAGACTTTATTTATTTGAGAGAGAGAGAGAGAGAGCGCAAGCATGAGCAGGAGGTGGGGGGGGAGGCAGAGGGAGACAGAGAAGTAGACTCCCCACTGAGCAGGGGGGCTGAGGCAGGGCTAGATCCCAGGACCCTGAGATCATGACCTGAGCCAAAGGCAGATGCTTAACCAACTGAGCCACCCAGGTGCCCCAGCTCTGCCATGTTTTAAGTGTACTCACCTCTGACCATTTTCATTTTAACAGAGATCTACAAAGATGGTGAACTATATATTTGCTTCTTCATGAAAGGAAATAATCTCCATGAAAACTTGGATCAAGGATGAAGTTTGACTAAGATGCCCTTGAACCTTAAATTTCCCCTATTAGCAATAAAAATTAAGTGCATCCAGTTTAGTGCTATAGTAATAAAAAATCTTACCTAATATTTCTGGATAATTATATAGTAAAGCCATTTCTGACATTTTTCTCTGATTTTCTTTGGGGTGACACATTTTCATTATTTATTAATTTACTGATGATGATGATGATGATGATACCTAGTCTTTAGCAAATTGTAGCACCTACAATTTGCCAAGCACTTAAGTCAAGTACTTAACATCCATTATCTCATTAGGCTTCACAATATTTTATAATCCCCATCTAAAAATGAGAAAACTAAACCTGTTTTAGTTAATAGCATGACCAAACATCAAACAGGTGGCGGGTTCAAGACTCAGACCCAGTTCACTTTGGGCTCTATACCCTATTACGTCTCCATGTCTTTTTAGTAGTTGCATTTTGTGAATCAACAATACGTTGTTCATAGAAAAATATACAAATCTCCAACATGTGTAAGCTAGAAACACTTTGACACTCTGTGCATAGTTATTACAATAGTAATTTTTCATACATTTGATGAAATTGCCACAAATAGAGCACTGCATTTGACAACATACCAGATTAAAGTAATTTTAGTTTCAAAATATCTGTGTTAGATATGATCTTATTCTCATAGCTTAGCAGAATGTGCATATCTCCCATTTGATAGGGTGCTTTCCTTAAAGGTGTTAATATATTCTATGATCATTTTGTAGAAGTCTCCCTAGAAAACTTAGTGGCTAGATATAATTATATGCATGTTACCAATCCAGAAAATGTATACAAAGAGACACATATTTTGCAATAAACTAAAAAATGAATACTGAGTCACAATATCAACAATATTCTTAGTATCTTCTTAAGATTATAATCATCACAAATGGGTAAATGAAACAGGTTAGTAAAATGAAAATGAAAGCTGTAGTAGTTTTCTAGGGATGCCATAACAAAATATCAGAAACTGAGTGGCTTAAGCAACATAATTTTGTTTTCTCAAAATTCTGGAAGCTAGAAGGTCATATTTAAAGTGTAGGCAGGTTGGGTTTCTTTTGAGGTCTCTGTCCTTAAATTGCAGATGCCTACCTTCTCCCTGTGTGATCTTATACTCTTCCTTCTGTATGTATCTGTGTCTTAATCTTTTCCTACAACAACACCAGTTATGTTGGATTAAGGATCACTGACATAACTTCATTTTAACTTAATTATTATTTTAAAGTTCCCATCTCTAAGTAAAGTCACATTCTGAGATACTAGGGGGTTAGAACGTCAACATCTATATTTTTGGGAAAGAAGTCAGCCTATATCAGAGGGCTATCTTGATATACTGCTGGTAAATAATAAAAATGCTCCATTGACTTGGTTCCAAGTAATCCTTCCTATTTTGGGGATGTGATTTCCTAAACACAATTGTCCGTAAGTTATTTCAGAAAATTAAAAAGTAAAAAATCTTACATAAAAGTCATAATTTCTACCCCTCAAAAGAAAACAAATCAGAAAGTGGTTAAAATATACAAAATGCAAAAGAATTTTCTCCTAACTTTCAGTTAAGTACTCTACAATCCATCTCACACAATATAGTAAATAATTTTGACAAATTGTGCAAGATCAGTTTTGGTAAAGGAAATAGTACCTTTTTTTCCTATCGACTTTTATTATAAAAGCAGAGATGTGTCCCATAGGCACCACTGAAAGAGTTTCAGGACCAGTCATCACATATCTGTTGCTTTTGGATCAGTTCCATCTACTAACCCTTCAAATAAGCTAGTGATAAGTAGCAGTGACCCATGTGGCTCCTACATTGCATAGGGATTACAGATTTGTTTGGTTTTGCAATTAACACATTGTACAGTAGCCCTTCCTGAAATTTGTTATTGGAGCTACACAGACCTAATTATTTGCTAATTCATCCACACTTCTCATTTTGAATGGACTTTGGCAAGGAACTTGTAGTAGCAATTTAAGTTTAACTTTGGGGTTTTTTTTATTTTATTTTATTTTTTTAATTTTTATTTATTTATGATAGTCACAGAGAGAGAGAGAGAGGCAGAGACACAGGCAGAGGGAGAAGCAGGCTCCATGCACCAGGAGCCCGATGTGGGATTCGATCCCGGGTCTCCAGGATCACGCCCTGAGCCAAAGGCAGGCGCCAAACCGCTGCGCCACCCAGGGATCCCTGGGGTTTTTTTTAAAGCATTAAGTAATGATAAAGAAGAAGGTAGGATGACTATTTTTAAATGTCATAAAGCAGACATTATTGTTAATCATTTGTATTAAATCATGGACCACTTTGAATAATTTATGAAAACCATAGATCATTTGCCATAATCACACAAAATTTCACACCATATTTCACAATTTATAGATTTGTGTGTAAACCAGTAGACCTCAACTTAAAAATACCTTTCATTTAAAAAAAAAAATACCTTAATAAAAGAGGGTGGGAGTGTCTGGGTTCAGTTGGGTTAAGCATCTGACTCTTGATTTTGGCACTGGTCATAATCTTAGGGTCATGAGATTGAGCCTTACATTGGGCTCTGTCTGGGCACAGAGCCTGCTTAAGATTTTCTCTCTCCCTTTGCCCTCTTTCTCTCTCTTACTCACTTTCTTTCCCTCCCTAAATATAAATAAATAAATAAATAAGGCTTTGAGACACCAATCAGTCTCAGCTCAGGGACACAAAGTTTAAAAGAACCCAGCTTTTGATTAGATCAACACTGATTTCCACACTAATATCCTAGAAAATGTAAAATGTATTTATTTCAAAGCATAAAGATTATTTATCTCAGTCTCTACTTCTACAGAAAATGTCTGGCTTTCAACAAAAAATGACAAGGTATACAAAAGGTTAAAAAAATTCCCACGGAACAAAGCACTCTTCCAAACCAGACTCAGATATTACACAGGTGTTAGAACTATCTGAAAGGGTATTTCCAAATAACTATGATGAATATGTTAAAAGATCTAATGGCAAAGGTGAACAACATGCAAGATCAGATGGGTAATTTTAGTAGAGCAACTAAAAGTATAAAAATTAAACATAAATACTAGCATGTATAACACAGTAATAGAGTTGAGAAAAGCCTTCAATCAGCTGATAGGTAGGCTCAAAGCAGTCCAGTAAAAGATAATTAGATTTAAGTAGATCTGTAGAAATTACTCAAACTGAAGCAGAAAAAGAAATATCAGTGGGGAAAATAAACATGAGGAAAAATACAAGAAATAGTTGTTCCAACTATTCTTAGTTTCAATTTAAAAATTTTTTAATTTCCTTAAAGATTTAATTCCTGCATTTTTTAGGAATGTATATATTATTTTTCAAATATCTGGATATTTTCAAATAATTTTCTGTTTCTATTATATATTCTAATTTCAATAGATCCAAGGATGTACTATACATGATTTCTAGTCTCTTAAGTTTTATAAGGTTTGTTTACACTCCCAAATATGTCTACCTTGATGAATTTTCCATATATATTTAAGAAGAATGTGTATTCTAATGCTGTTAGGTGTACTGTTCTAGAAATAAATGCCAGATCAAACTGAAGGCCCTGTTCAAATCATCTCCTTCCTTTCTTACATTCTACATACTTCTTTTTTTTTTCAATTACTGAAAAGGATGTTATTGTCTCCAAGCCACAGAGTGGGCCAAAATATTTGAGAAATATTAGACATGTACCTGATAAATCAAGAATTTGTATCTAGAATACAAAAGAATTTTCAAAAGTCAATGATAATAAAATAAAAACCCCCTTTTTTATTAAAAAAATGAGTAAAACATATGAACATATGCTTCACCAAAGGTACAGAGGACAAATGAACATATGAAAAAATGTTTCATCTCATTCATTAGATAAATGCAAAATAAAATCACAATGAATTATCACTACTCATCTAGTAGAATAGTGTAGATATTAGAACGTATAATATTATACAACCAATAAGCTTGGTATTTAACCCAAGTAAACTGAAAACAAATATTCACACACAGATACCTGTATATGAATATTTATAGCAGACCTAGTCACAACATCCAAAACCTGGAAACAACACAAATGCCTTTAAACAGAAGAATGGATAAATAAACTGTGATATATCTGTATAATGGAATAATATGGAAATAAAAATGAAATATTCATCCATGTAATAATAAGAATGAAACTTAAACATATTTTTGAAAGTGAAAAAAGCCAAAAACAAAAGGCTATATATTATATAATTCCACTCATAAGACATTCTTGAAAAGATAATCTAAAAGGATGGTAATCAGGGTGCCTGGGTGGCTTAGGTGATAAAGCATCTGCCTTTGACTCAGATCATGAGTCCACGGTCCTGGGATTAAGTCCCACGTCCCACATTGGGCTCCCTGCTCAGTGGGGAGCCCGCTTCTCCTTCCCCCACCTCCAGGCCATCCCCATGCTTGCATGCTCTCTTTCTCTCAAATAAACAAATTTTTAAAAATCTTTTAAAAAATAAAAAATAAGTAAAAGGATAGGAATCAGATTAGGCATTGAGAATGGAGAAAGTATTGATTTACAAGAAGCAGCATGAAAGAATTTGGTGTGCCATAGAACCAACCATCCTGCATGTTGGTAAATACACAACTTTACATATTTGTCAAAATCCATAGAAATAGACACCATAAATAATTTACTACAGGCAAAATTTTTACAATATCAACCACATTGTCAGGGGACCCAAAGATGGAATACACACCATGACAATCATACCATGTAAAATGTTAACATTAGAGGAAGCTGGATGAAGGCTCTTTGGGAATTCTGAGTACCATCTTGCAGCTTTAAAAGCACATAATTTTTTAAAATAAAATTATATATATAAAAGTTAAAAGTAAAAAAAAACCTGGTTGCATTAATATTGTTTAAAATAACACCACCTTAACACCAAAAAAAGAAAGATATAATCCCATAAAAAGCAAAGTTCCTAGTAATTACTAAATGTAATATTTAACACACAAAAAGTTTGGACAGTCAATTAGAACTCCAAATGTGTCAATTTCCATTTCCTTTTAATAGACATTTTTAATAGACATTTCAGGAGGATCTGTCTAGGTAGTGCTCAGGAAAGATTTCTGAATGAATAAATGAGTTAACAAATATTTAACTTCAACTCGTCATTTTCCCCTTAGTCCAAGTGACTTTTAATTTCACAATGTTAGTTAATAATTTCATTTTCTCAGCACCCCAGGCTCAAAATCTTGGCATCTTTTTTAAATCTAGATTTTTATCTCAACATTCCTCCCCACCCTACATACATCGAGTAAGTTACCAATCATGCTGTTTCTATCCCTGCCATTCATTTGCTACTTCTTATCACAATAGTTAAGACTGCCATAAATTTTCATGCATGTGATTTCAATATGACTTCAAATAGCCCCTTTTGTAAAATGGCTGCCAGATAAATCTTCCTTACTCTGGTGATGCTCCTTAACTTTATTTCCTACTAAATAAACTATTACTTCTTTTAATTTATTTAATTTATTTATTCATGAGAGACACACAGAGAGAAGCAGAGACACAGGCAGAGGGAGAAGCAGGCTCCTTGAGGGGAGCCCGATGTGGGACTGGATCCTAGGACCCCAGGATCATGCCCTGAACCGAAGTCAGATGCTCAATCACTGAGCCCCCCAGGTGTCCCAAACTATTACTTCTTTAGGGCATTTAGAGGCTTCATGTATTTACCAACACAGACAAGCTGAATTGTTCATTATTTCTCAAGGACAGTATCAATTTTCAAAGTTTTCATGCCATTGCTATTACTATTCCTCCCACCAGAAAGTGCTGTTCCTGTCTATTCATACAGATCCAACCACCTTAGTTCCCATTTCATATTCTTCATAAAGCTTTGCCTGATTCCCTAAAATATGAATGCAACTCCTATCCCCTCCAAAACTCCATGTGATTTTGTATGAGCATCTCCTATGGATTTCATTACATTTTTACCTTGTGTTATGATTATTTAATCATCCTATTGCCTCTTTTTATAGTGTAAGTAAAATGAAAAGGGGGACTGTGATTCATCCTTATTTTTAATATTCCTTACTACACCAGGAAAAGTGTCTGACATGTGGCCATTAAACAATAAATAGTAACTTAATTAATTAATCAAATGTTAATATTTGAATAAGTCAGTGTTGACTACGTTGTGGTGGAGGAGGAAGTAAAGTTTTACTAGAGTTTTATTTTCAAAAATAACTTGTTCCTTTTCTTCTATAAAGACTGTTAGAGAAAACAATAGCAAAGAATATCAGTGCTTATTCATGATGTCTGCTGTCCACTGGGCCCATTATTTTAGTCACAGGCACATTGGTGGCTGTATAGATTCTTCAAGAAGCTTCTGTGACAACAAAAGGAGACAGCCAGTCTCCTTCAGGTCTTTGAGCTGACTTTGTAAGCTCTGGCAATGGCTATCTTGATTTTAGAAATATAAGATCTTCCATCAGTTTCCATGTACTGAAGAAAAAAGTATTATTAAGACTCTTGCTTTATCTCTTTTACATGAAAGAAACTAGACTGTACAGGAAGAACACTAGAGAATTTACCTCAGATAATAGCAGTGTCAGTAAAAAGCACCTGCTGACCCATACAAAATTAAGACATCACATGACACATACATTAAAGATACACATCAACTTAAATTCTAATACTCCAAATGACACTCTTCTTTATTAAGGATGACTAAAAGTAAGATCCTCTAAGTGACAGGTGTTTTCCTACTCAGCTATTAGGTAAAGGGTATTTTCTGGCTGAAACATCTCTTAAACATCACATCGAAAATTCTAAACAAAACATGCCTGTAGTCTTTTTTTCTTTTAAAAGACCAAGTCTTTCTTAGTGCTATTTTCCTGCTGTGAGATATTTTGCACAAAATTTTGTATTTACACAAAATTATTGAAAATTTTTCACTTAGCTGGACAGATATTGTCTAAAATCATTCACAAACACCAGAAAGATAAAATAACCTTGGTTACTTCAGCTAATTCATTCGTGGGACACAACAATACATGAAAATCTAAACTTGTTCATGTGGTGGCTAGTTTTAGAGAAGAACCCAGTTTTGAAACAGCAATAACCTACTCTATGTTATTAAATTTGGCCTTTACAATGTTGGATTTAACATTTCCATACTTACCTCTTACTACTTTCATTTCCCCTCAGATAAATGACAACACTGGAATTTTTAAAAATTCAACTGTATATGGCAATACATTGGATATAGATTCTAATGAGAGCCAAACTGTTCAAAACTCATTGTCTAGTATCAGTTAGGTAAACTTTTTATATAGCCTTGGGCACATGGGCAAAAACTTTCTTCCATGGCTGGATTATATTTTCTGCAAGTAGCCAGTTCTTTAAATGGTCATCTATATTGGAGCTATCCCCAAACTCATCTCTAGTCTTAAATCATCTTCAAGGGTTGTAATAGTTTTCACTAATAAATCTAGAATAGACCTTTCCATACAAATTTTGGATTAATTCATGTGAAATTTGTAATAATCTTCAAAGCCCCTATTCTCAATACTGCAAAGCCCTCACTTTAAGGAAAACTGCAATTAAAAAAAAAATGGAAGAGAGTTTTTAAAGGAAGTCTCTGGTGAATCCTTTTGCAAAGTAAGTAATCACATTTTAACTTATCTGTTTTGCAACTTGAGAAACAAGATTCTCATGCCTGTATCTCCAGTAGAGGAGATGAGAATGAGGGCAAAGAGCATCTCTTGGCTGGCCCAGGAGGAAAGGGTAAGATGAGAGGAGACGGCAGCCGCCCGGGTTCTCTCCCTAGAAAGTTAAATGCCAGCAGGGTTAGGCCTTGCCAATATAAATACAATCACAATGATGGTATAAAAAGACATGTATTTTCACCTCTATTGACTTTTCACGTTCATGGGATAATTATTGTAACATTTTCTTAAAGGGCAAAAAGCTTTTGATGATGAATACATCTCATTACATGGAATTTTACGTGTAATCCTTACATGAATCTCATTGTAATTCAATGGATGAATTACGTGTTAATGCTAGCATAACAAGCCTTTAACCTATTTGACTTAATTACAGGCATATCATCAGATTTACTGGGAAAGGTTTCTTCCCCATGCTCTAAAATGTCTTTTTACTTTTTTAACCCTTTGGTTAAACCTTTGGAAGGCAGTATCAGCTTCTGCTACCCACAATCTGTCTCTTACTCCCACGCCCTATCCACTTCATCTATAGAAACAGGACAAAACAGAGAGGGCATTATTTTGTTTAACTTTATGAATATCTGTCTAGATGTTGGGGGCTCCCAGTACCTCTGGCTCCTTATGAGCAGAACCTTTTTCAAATCAAGGGATATTGTAAAATGGAAAGAACTTGGGCAAGGACTTGGAAATCTAGTTCTGACACTCACCAACATGTACTCCAACATAAACCCCATAAAAGGGTAGCTTTAGAAAAGTCAGTTAATCAGCGTGAATCTCCACTCTCTTTTCTGTTAAACAGAGATATTATATTCACCTGCTTACTTACAGATTTCCAAGACTTAACAATATAATGTAAGTGGTGTCTGGAATAGAGTTGCATAAAAAATAAGATAATGTGTTGATACAGAAGAAAAAAGGAGGAGGAAGGGGAGGAAGAGGAGAGTGAAAAAGGGAGAAAGGAAAAGAATAAGAAAGAAGAAAAAGAACATTCAACAATATTACAACAAATTAGCACTTTAAAGAGAACTAATAAATATGAAATACATACAAAAATAAGGAATGAACAAGATAACCAAGGGGCACACAACAGAAATACCTAATTCAGAAAAGGGCTCCCAGAGGGAACAACAAGGAATCTGAGATTTGAAACATAAGTAGGAAAGGATTGGAATGAGAATTGTGTTGGAAGTGAGACACAGCAGGGACCAGACTCAGGTCCCCTCAATCCTGACCATGAAACCCAGTGTCACTTCATAGCTGAAACCCCAGGCCCCTTGAGTAGCATGTCTTGCACAAATGCAAAAGCAAGATGCTTACCAAAGGATTCAGCTGCAAAGACTGGAGGAGACTGAACCAAACCACTCTGCACCAAGGTGGACCCCAGTGCTGATGCTCCACTGACTTTTTCCCTCATTATAATACTAAAAATCATTCTAGGGGTGGAAATTTAACATGCTAATGAGACACGTAATGCATGAGGAACCATGTTCTGTCTACTGTGCATGCACTCCCAACTTTCTGCGCTGCTTCTTTCTCACTTTAGCCTCTTTAAAAGCTTTTCCCATGGGGCACTTGAGCAGCTCAGTTAGTTAAGCATCTGCCTTCAGCTCAGGTCATGATCCTGGGGTCTTGTGATGGAGCGCCCTGGGACTCCATGCTCAGCAGGAAGCATGCTTCTGTCCCTCTGCCTTTCCCCCTGCTTGTGCTCTCTCACTGTCTCTCTCTGTCAAATAAACAAGTAAAATATTTAAAAATAAATAATAAAATAAAATAAATAATAATAAAATAAAATAAAATAAAATAAATAAAATAAAATAAAAAAGCTTTCCCTGATATTTGTTCATAGAATCGGCCTGAAGGACTCTTTCCTTTGTGCTGTCTCCCTTTTTTTTTTTTTTGAGGATTATTATTATTATTATTTTTTAGATTTTATTTATTTATTCATGAGAGAGAGAGAGAGGCAGAGACACAGGCAGAGGGAGAAGCATGCTCCATGCAGGGAGCCTGACATGGGACTCGATTCCAGGTCTCCAGGATCAGGCCCTGGGCTGAAGGCATCACTAAACTGCTGAGCCACCTGGGCTGCCCGCTTTCTCCCCTTAGGTCCAGTATAGGCCCTAATAAAGTCTTCCTGGAATTCTCACTTGGCCCCAATCAGTTTGGAGAGCCCAAGGACCTAAGTCAGTAACAGTGGTAAGAAGTCAAAGTCAAGTCGAAGTCTTCATGATAGAGATTATAATTTGTTCCTTACTGCAAAGCCAGGAACTGGTAAAAGTTTTGTTGAATGAAAAAAAAAGAGAGCATATTTGAGCAAAGAGCGCAAGATGAAGAGAGTTGTATGGAGTTGAGGGTGAGAGGGAGGTAGAGGATTCAATTTTTTGAGTAGTGACTCTAGCTACTATATGAAGAACACCAGAGAGAGGGGCGGGGGCAGAGAAGATGGACGGGAGAATATTGCAATAATTCAATGGCCTCAGAGAGACAGAGAGAAGCTTGACTGTTAATTGGAAGTGGGGCATAAATAAGGATAGTCTGAGGAAGGGGTTAAGAAAACACTGGCATCCCAGTTTGGACAAGGATGAGAGCACTAAGCAGAGATTCTAAACTTCCCTCCCAGTTATAGGAGCATATGACAAGTGTTAAAGAACAAAAATTCAAAAGAGTAAATTTAAAGATCTAATTGGCTTTATTCAATGATTCATGAACCAGGCAGCATTCCATCTAACAAATAGAAGGGTATTCCAAGGAGTTATATAAAATAGAAGGTTTTACAGGCAGAAACAGGGCTAGGCAAGAAAGTTATTAGCAAAAGAGAAAAAAAGGGATTGTTTTAGGAAAGGTCACCTTCTTTAGGGGGAAAGGATGAGGGTCTCAGCATGCAGACTACCTCACTAGTGCTGATCAGGAAATTCCAGACAGAATGGTTTAAAATTCTCCCGGGAAAAGCTAAGACCGTGCTTAGGTTAGGTATTAAATCTTGGTGGCGCTTAATATAAGTGACTCTATTTGGGGCCTGTTGTTCTTTTTAACAATTTCCCCATTTTGTTCAAACTCAGCCTGAGAGAAGTGATCAAAATGTAAGGCCATTAGCACCACTCTCCATTATTGCTTTATAGTTTTACAGCTTTTGTTGATTCTGGGGTGGGTTTTTGTTGTTTTTTGTTTTTGTTTTTTGCTGAATTTCTGTGGTATGCATAGATCATAACTTCAGGCACACAATTTTTTAGTTGGTTATTCTCTTTGTTCCCTTCTGATGTTCCACTCTTAAGGAGATCATTCAATTGGTGGTCAGTGGCTGTGAACATGCACTTAAGGCTTTTGAAAGAATACAATGCACCAAGAAGATTATTATGATGACTATAGGTAGGATAATTCTTGATGTTTGGAACGCACTTCGGAGCATGGTTTTCAAGACCTAAAATAATCTAAGAAAGACCCCCTTGAAGAAGTCACCAATTTAGGCCAAATGGTAATCTAATATAACTGAGTTTCAGCTTACCCAGAAGTGGTAATCCTGGTACAGCAGGTGGTATTAACCATAGCACAGATACTTACTTGCTGAGCTAGAGGATAATATTGTTTCTAGAACAACTTTGGTCAGAAATTCTAAAGATCTTTGCTGGACAGTGTCTTAGCAATAGAATCTGCAATGTCTCCAAGAATTAGGGAGAGTTTTTGATCATATTCTTGTTTCTATTTACTCCTAAATCATGGGTTAGTCAGATTTTTAGCATACGTGGGAAGCAAATCTCCTAGCTTAAAACAAAAAGTCATCCTCAATGCCTTATAAAGATAAGTGCTGCCTTACAAAGAGATGGTGAGATCTTTTAGTGAGTGGAGTCAAATCTGATCTAGATAATCATAGGAACATGGGGGTACAAATGTACTAAGATTCATGTAGGTCAATGTGTTCAATTAGGTACATACTTTTAGGAGGTCAATTGTAGTTTTCAATGACATTAAGAATAGAAGGGAAATTGGTCACAGGGAAGACCAGGAGCTCTCTCACATCATGGCAAATCCAGCAATCTGAAAGTTTAACCCATTTAGCAATGACCTACAAGATATTGACAAGGTCATTATCTTTCTAGACCAATGCCAGAATAAAGAAAAGAGCATGAAAAAGAGATTTTCATATTTAGTCAAAGTATGAAGTTTTGATCCATCTTCTTGGGTGGAAGCAGTCTACTTTGATGCCATCCACTTCATCAGTTTGATTCATAGGTCTCCATCACCTATAAAGGACCAGATGTCAGGTGGAGCCTTTAGCTGTGAAATGTGTATCCCAGGCTCAGTATCTTTTACTTTTGGAGAAGTATAGTGGGCAAGAGTACTTGGTAAGGTCCCTTCCAACAGAGGTCAAGGGTTGTCTTCCTCTGATGACCCTTCCAGAATACCCGTCACCAGGTTTCAGACTTGTAACAAAGAGGCTCCCTTGCACTGGGACACAGAAAAGCTTTCTTAATCTGTTGATTTGAAGCTTGAGCATAAGACATTAAAGATTTAACAACAGCTAGTCATACTAGCATGAAATAGGGGATCAACAAAAGGTTATATACCAATAGACATTGGCCTGCCAGTGACTATCTCATGTGATGTGTCTTTTTTCCCAAAGGGGTTACTATAAACTGTCAGCAAGATCAAAGACAATACTTTAAGCCTGGGGAGTTCAGTGGTTTCAGAAAGCTTAGAAATTTTAAGTTTGAGGATCTCACTAGTTCTTTCAACCTTGCCTTATGATTAAGGGTTGTAGGGGCTGTGATCATTCCAAGGGATTTGCTAGGTTTTCATTAAGGGTTGTATGATTTGTCCAGTGAAGTAGGTGCCTGGAGATTGTGGAAGGTATAACTCAAGCTGGAAAAACATTTTCTCACAGTTTCTTGGCCACTGTAAGGGCATCACCCTTTCAGCAGGGAAAAGCTTCAGTCCTTCCAGAAAACACACATACAATAACAAGAATGTATTGACAACTCATACTAACAGGCAGCTGAATGCAGTCCAGCTGTAGGTATTCAAATGGCCCAGAAAAAGAAGATCTGAGGCCACTGGGGACAAAAATAGTTTTTCTGGGATTTAGACATAGCAGGTCAGATATTGCTGGTAGATTGTTTTTGCAATTTTATAGAAGTCTCCCCACTTATATCAATTCATAATTTGAGTTGTCTTAAATGCATTATGATGAGTGAAGGAATGCAAAAACAGAAAAATGGGGTTTGTCAGGGGGCCAGGAAGAACCAAACAGCTGTCTTATGTTTCCCAAAGTCCTGAATGATCATTTAATTTATAGCCATTGTTTTTACCTATCTTAATTTCTCTGATTCAGGAGCAGAATTTTTCCATGTTACAAGGAAATCAGGATGGGAAAAATCTACCAATCAGGGGTCATTTTTTGCAGAAGCAGGATGGATTTCATCCACATGTCCCATAATCTTTATAGGATCTGTTGTTGCTACTTTTGCATAAAAGCCAGCTGGGGGCATTTCTCATACTCGGGCTCAGTCCTTTTAGTGTGAGTCTCAGTTTTGATGACAGCAATTACAGAAGGTAAAAGAATAGCAGTAAGAAAATAATCTATTTGTTGCTCCTTTTTGATTGGGGTTCCAGAGGATATAAGAAAACTCCTTTGTTTCCATAAAATCCCCTAACTCATGGACAAATCCAAAGGCACATCAGCTATCAGCATATATATTTACAGTTTGTCCTTTCTAATAAATGGCATGCTCAGGTAGGGCATTGAGCCTGCTTGTTGGGTGGATTTAGCTTGCGGGAGGTTTCCCCTTTCAAGTAAATTATATTGAGTGGCAATAATGTAACCAGCATGGAAATTCCTTTTTTCCATTCTACAGTATCATGCATCAGCAAACAAGATTAGATCAGGATTAGTTAAAGGAGTATCTCGTAAATCAGGACACATTGTCACCAAATGGGATGTTATTTTACCTTTCAGTCATGGGGCTTGCCTTTCTCAGGGAGATGTAGCAACATGGCAGGATAAAGAACATTGCAATATTTAAGATGTAGATTAGGTTATGAAAGCAGAAAAGTTTCATAAGTAGTTAGTCTACCTGCAGTGAAATGTTGAGGCAATTCAGAGCTAAGAACAGGCATTGTCAGAGCTGGGCAGTGTGTGGAGTTCACAAATAAACGCCATTTCCTAGGGTCAAATCTGCTGAGGCTTCTACTAACTTTGCAGCTGTGGCTATGGTTTTAAGACAACCGGGATAGGCACAAGCAACGGAATCAAGCCATATGCTGTACTAGGCAATAGGCCTGGGTTAATTACCATGGTCATAAGTGAGCATTCCGAGGGCTTGATTATCCCTTTCACGCACAGAGAAATTGAAAGGTTTTGAAGAGTTAGGTGGCCCTAAGGCAGGTAGTTCTTGCAATGATTGTTTTACCTCCTAAAAGCCTGCTCATATTTGTCTTCCCAAGGAAAGGGTTCAGGAACTGAAAGCTTAGTAAATTTATACACAGAAAGCTAAAAGGGGAAAATTAGGAACCCACGGTATGCAATAACCAGCCAAGCCTAGAAATCCACAAAGCTGTCACTTATTTGTGAGTCTAGGAAAGTCCTGGATTTGCTTAATTCTTTTTGGAGAATACTGAATTCCTTTAGTGCTTAGATCATGACCTAGACAATGGAAAATGGCTAGAGGTAATTGTGATTTTTCCTTAGAGACTTTGTGCCCCTTTTCAGCTAACAGTTTCTGCAAATAAATGGTATCTTTTAGGGACACTTCTTTGGTTACTGAGCACAGCAAAAGATCATCTACATATTGTAAAAGGGTCAATTTCTTGGGGGAACTGGAGGGTGCTCAAATCTCAATGAAGTATTTGAGAGGGATGAACAGAGGTCTATAGCAGTGAACCAACTTGAGTCTGGAAGAACTTGCCACAAAAGGGTGCTGGGGCTTGGGATGACTGGGAAATGAAGAATGACTATCCTATTGATGAAGGATAGTTGGAAGAAAGGCAGACAGAGACAAGGGGCTCTGCCCTAAAAGGAAACAACCCTTAAGGATATTACACTACCCTCGAAGAAGCCCTCCACCCTTTCCCATGTGGTGGATAAAAGATAAAAACTTGATTGGATGACAGGAGATTTAATCAGATTAAAACAGCTCAACAACAAGCCCATAATAACCCTAGTCTCTGCTGGCAATCCTCTCGGGTCCCTTCCCTCTTCTGGAGCTTCGTACTATCACTCAATAAATTCTGTACTATCACTTAATAAGCTGCTTTGCTGCCCACCACTCTTGATCTGATCTACCTTTTCATTCTTCCAAGTGGTGTGACCTAGAATGATGGGCACCAAAGGAAAAGAAATCCTGTAACTCTATTAATCTCTCAAATCCTGGATAAATCACCCACCATTGCCACCCATCCATTAGGTTTCTGGACCAGTAAGATCTGTGTGTTGCAGGGACTAGCACAGGGAATAGTTAGCCCATAGGCAGGCAATTAGATCTTCTACTATGGGTGTGAGGCCTTGGATGGCCTCAGGCTTTAACAGATATTGAAGTAAGTTAGGGAAAGTTCTACTAATGTCTATATGAATCTTTTGTATGAGGGCACTCAAGAAAATTTGCATAGGGCCTTTGAGGACAATCTCTTTTTCCAGCGTCCCAGTTAATTACAGCTGAGACATCAATCTGTGCACCAGCATTTTGATGATGGACCTCAAGAGGGGTGCAATATAGGAGGCCCAGGTATTGTTTGGGTCTTTGCCTTTGGAACTGTTGTAGCTATAAAGTTAATAGCTTGGCAGATTTTTGTTTTCAATATTGCTTCAGGGTCCCAACTGCTCAGCTATAGTCATGAGTTCAGTCAGGCTGGTGGCCTCCCATCTTATTTTCTGCCTTTTTATCAATCCACTTATCTCAGGAGATAATCCATTTACAAAGAAGGCAACTAGTGTAGACTGGGTGACCTTATTTATTATATGAGACCCCAAATGCCATAGAAAAAGGGATTCCAAAGGGCTTTAAATTCTGCCACAGATTTCATCTTTTTTTTTTTTTTTTTTGCAAGTTTTTATAATAGACCAATAAGTGTGGACAGGAAAGAAGCTAAGAATGGCTTGTAAAATTTGGCTGCTATTTTGCAAGCTTTTTCTGGTCTCTGAGATGTTGAAAGCCAAGGATTTTGACTATTATCCTTAGGGTTTTGCCATCTTGCTTCTTGCATCCATTTTGGGGCCTCACCATGTCCACCTCACCTGTGCTCCCCATCGTTTGAGGCTTCTTTGACTTCCTAGATTCCCATTGAGAGGTAGCAACTACTCCTTACTTAATATTCACTAAGGTCTCCCATTGGATTCAGTCGGGCACAAATTGCACCAGTTTGGTTTTTAAGTTGGACACAGTCCTATTCTGGCTGGTAGCCACCAAAGCTGCTGAAAGTCTCCTTCAGTTTCACTGCTTCCACCAAATCTATTAAAGACAAAATTCCACCAAGTAAATCTAAAGATCTAATTGACTTTATTCAACAATTCATGAATGAGGCAGCATTCCATGTAACAAACAGAAGGGAGCTCTGAGGAGTTGTACAAAATGGAAGGTGCTTATAGGGAGACACAAGAAAGACAAATAAGTTATTAGCAAAATAAAAGAAAAAAATGTTTCAGGCAAAGTCATCTTCCTTTAAGAGAAAGGGCAGGAGGTCCTATCATTTGGATTACCTCATTAGTACAATCAGGAAATTCCAGACTGATTGGTTTAAAATTCCACTCCTGAAAAAGAATGAAACTGCACTTAAGATAGGTATTAAGTCTTGGTGGGTCTTAACATAAGTGCTCCATTTGGGGTCTGTTGTTTCTTTTTAACAGAAGAAAGGCCAAAGTCTTAGTGTCAGTAGACACTTCCTGAAATAGGTTCCCTTAGCTGTGTCCTGAAGGATGAGAAGTTCACCAGTGAACAGTATAAAGTGGCAGAACTTATTCCTCATGCATCTGCAGGTCAGTAGGGCTAGCAGGACTTCAGGTTATGGTGACTACAGTCTTCTGCTGAAGATCTGGCCTTTGACTGGGTGGGGGGCAATTCTCTTCCACTTACACACATTCTGAAATTCTGAAGCCTGGGCTGAAGGGGCAGCTTTTATCAGGGAGAAATTCTCCTTTGGGCAATGGCAGAACCACAAAAGGACCTCTGGTAACATGTGAAGCTTGGAGTCAGCTTGGAATCTGTACACTATTACCTCTGCCCATGTATTATTGTCCAGAGTAGGTCATTCGACCAAGGCCAGAGTCAAGGGTCCAGGGGCAAAGAGCTGCACTCTGCCTTTAGTGTAAGATATTACAAAAGTTGCATAGCAAAGGGCATAAAAATAGGGGCTTGGGTGGGAGTCAGTGAAGAATGGGATTGATAATTTCATCTACCAGCATCTGCATGAACTTCTGGAAAGAACCTGCATGAACAGAGCGTATGAGATGATAAATTAGAAGTCAGTTTCAGCTTAGAGCACAATGGAGGGAGGAAAGAGAGTGAGAAATTAGGATGAAGATGGGCATGAGCTTTATATAGAGCTTATTTTATATCATAAGATATACAAGTGCTGTAATACAAACAAGCACAGGGTGTTCTGGAAGCAGATGAGGGGCAGATGGACTCCTAACCCAGTCTTAGGAAGTTGCTAGGGAGGCCCACCAGGCAGAGAGTGGCATGGGCCAAGACTGGAATTGCAAGCCTTTTAACAAAGCTGGAGCTCATTGATGGCAAGCACAGTGTCTTTACAGCGCTATATTGCAAATTTTGGAAACGTTTATGCTTGAGCAAAATAGCCAGACTCTTCTGTTGTGCTTTAGTGGATACTGGGAAAGGGCCTCTACCCCCAAAATAACCCCTCAACACATCTAGGAAGCCAAAGGAGTCCAGAGTTGCATAAAAACAGAGAAGAGGACAGGGAGTCTGGCTTCGTGCTGGGCTGAGCCCAGCCCACCCCATGGCAGGTGCTCCAGTGGGATTAAACTGTTTGTTCTCCTGTCAGCAGGCTAGTTAATCCTCCAAATACTTGCCAGGGATATGCACACAGTAAACACTCTGCTCTATGAGAGTTGTCCCATCAAAAACCAACAGAGTTTACTCCCCTGCAGATCTGAAAACCTCTCTTAGCCTCCTTTCTCTGCAATTACCAGAGGTGATAATTGATCTCCCAAAATGATGCCAGATTTCACAGAAGGTTTATTAATTCCTCTCATTTTTATCAGCCAAGTAAAAGTAGTGTGTGTGTGTGTGTGTGTGTGTGTGTGTATGCGTGTGTGTGATTGAGTGAGGCCAACAAACTCTAGAGAGTTGCTTGAGGTCACACAGAGTCAGTGGCTCAATATGGATTAACAAAGCTTCATGGCCTATCTGGTCCCCAATGCTTTTTATCAAACCACAGAACAAGTTGCCATATGAAGAAAACATTAAAGAGCATTAACCTTTGATAAGTTACATTTATTTTCTTGTGCATTTGGCATTTATTTTGGTTGTTTCAATTTGTGTGGCTTGGTATATAAAGTTTTGTGTGGTTGCCCTCTGAATTCTGGGTCTTTTATTTCTGTTGTCTCTTATTTCTCAGTTAAAGTTACTGTTTTCCATTTCAATAAAAGTTGTCTCAAAACCTGTCCTTGGCTTTGGTATCACTGAAATGTGGAATTTAGCAGGATTTTTTCCATTCCACACTAAGATGAAAAGTCTTTACAGCATTATCCATTCTTGATCAACCTATGTGAATGTTTCCTGGGAGAATAAAATGATTTTAACTCTGATTTCCTATATTTTCTTTGGTCATTTGTCTCTCTAGTAAAAGCCCATACCCTTAAATATGCCCTAATATTTTTCCCACTCACAATGTAGTTGGGGTCTGTTTAAATTTTTTGGTTTATTTTACATCTGTGCATGCCTATAGTTAATTTTCTTTTTAATGCAGAGCTATTGACTTCAATATAGCTGGACACAGTGGTCTCCGGGCCATTGGAAAGGCTGCTTTCTGGGAACAGGAGAAATGACCTCTAGAAAATAAAGGGCTTTACATGATACAATCTAAGTAGCCCATACATATATGCTTTGCACTAACTGCCAAACATATGGTGGGATTCATGGATTGCCTGAGTACAAATGAGCATAAAGATGAACTCAATTCACTTCGACACACCATTTTCTCCAAAAGACTGAAATCCACATGAGAAATATGAACAGATCTCTATTTCTAAAGATTACTGTTTAAATGATCATGTTGAGCTGGACAAACAAAACAGCATTACAGTTTCCAATAATGTGGTTTATCATAAAATAGCCTAGTTTCTAAATTAGAGAAAATCACTATATGTGATTGTGATGACAGAGTCCTTAATGAGCTCCATGGCTATCCACATCTAAGGGCATTCTTGCCTGCTGTGCTAGCAGGGCTCGAACTGGAGTGAGGCGATAGCCTCGGGGGCAAAATTTAAGGGGGTGCCAACAACTCACTAGCCAAGATCAAAGTTTTAATGCATTATTTTATAAACCAAAATAATTGCAAAAAAATCTATGATTAATAATATATCAATATTGATTGATCAAAGTGGATTGGTAGTAAAGTTGTTGCCCTTCAGATAGGTGCAGTGCCACAGGATGGGATGAAAGAGCAATCGGTTTAAAATATATAATTATTGGGGCAACATTCTATATTGTTCTAAGGGACTTTAGAGGAGGAGGAAGAGAGACAGACAGACAGATAGAGCCTATGCTTATTCAGCGTTGTGTTTTATATACTTTAGAGTAAAAGATATTGGGAACTTGCAAAAGAGAAAGGCTACAGGAAAAGGATAAAGAAGATTTACAGCTGCTTAAGGCCATCATTAACCTTGATCTGTTCCAGCTACTTAGGGCCCCCTACTCTGAAGAGGAGATGACATTCTCTGGCTTCGATCTGTGCTCTGCAATTGGCTCCATTTCTTTATTCATCAGCATCGTACCCTGGGAACTATCATCATGTTCATGCCATAACTCAGTGTTCACCGAGGGCCTGGCTTACAGGCCAAGGGGATGTGGAAAGTGACAATCGCTTGGGTAATTAGGCAAAAATATCTGGCTTAAATTGTCCTGAGAACCATCTTGTGGGATACATTAACCATTTAAATTGTATTTGGAGACAGTGGAGAAAAAAATGTTTGTTATGAAAAGATCGTGTGCTATAACATGCACCGGATAACCTTTAAGTGTGAAGTGTTACCCATCACAATCACACACCCAAGCACCACTTATGAAGAGGGGGTCCCCGAGCAGAGGACAAGCATGTATCCCATGTAGGGCAAGTTGAGGCCACTGTCTGGGGGCTGCTTGATATTTTATTAATTTTATCTGCTGAGAACTTCAAATCTTTTCATTATTAGTATATTTTACTAAGTTGGTGCCTTTAGGTTTTTCAAGTAAAGGGCACAATTTTTCAACATTAAACTTTAAATCATCATGCATTAAAAGTTATTTGTTATCATGAGTATGTTTAAAAACGGGGTGCTGAAGTTATCACATAAATCTCCCAAACTGAAATGAGCTAAAGAGAAAATGTTTCTTAGAGAAAGGGAGACCCTGGAAAAATGAGTCAGATCACTGTCTGCCTTTATGTCTGGTCAGCCAGGTCTGATGAATGGATCCATAAACCCTTTCCACTCATTCATTCATTTGTTCCGTCAATCAGTCATTTGTTCCCTCATTCCACAAATATTTATCACGGGCCTAATCTGTGTCAAGCAGTGAATTAGATCCTGAACAAAACAGGTCTAGTCCCTGCTCACAAGGAGCTTATAGGCCTGTGTAGAAGACAGTGTTTAAGAGCATCATCATCTAAATAAATGTGGAAGGATACATAGTTGGGGAACCTGAACTAAGCTAATGTTCAGGGAAGACTTTACTGAGAAAATGAACTGTGTGTTCATACCTAGGTGGGTAAACTAGAGCTAACTTGATGAGAGGGTTCCTGTATGGCAATAGGGGAAGAGGTGGAGAAAAGATGCAATGAAGAAGTCTATGATAATAGAGAATGGCAAATAAATAAAAATAAATAAATAAATAAATAAATAAATAAATAAATAAATAAATAAAATAAAGGTTTAATGCAAATACGGAGAAGCAGCAGGAGAGGTAGGCAGGTGTGGGTTAACATAAAAACTAGAGCTTAGAGAAAAGCAAGAAGAGCCCAGACAAGTGAAAGTGTAGAAGGATGCAACTGGAAAATCTGAGCTCACCAACTAATATGGTCTGGAGGACTGGAGTGTGAATAGGGAGATGAACTCTCAGGGAAGGTTGTAAATCCCATCTCAACACAGAGTGAGAATTTCCAGAAAGGTCTGTGAAGGTGCTGAGTATCTGACAAAGCCTTGTGACTGAATCCCACTGCTGCTTGAGAATGATGGCTTCATTGGCAACTTCTAACCCAATCTTAGGCAGTGAGGTTGTACAGAAACAGTGAAGCATATACAGACTATTTAGGGCTTGTTATGCCAGTCAGAATTTAAGATTAAATCCTAAAGTCAATGGGAAGCCATTGTGGGAGTAACATAATCAGCAGTTCATTCCTTTCATTCACTCTGGCTGTGCTACCTGGGACAGATTAGAAGGCAACCAGAGAGAAACAGAAATACAGGTTGGAAGACTCTTGTAAAGCAGGAGATGATCATTTGAATTAGAGACTGAGAAGTAAGAAGAGTAAGATGTAAAGTAGGACTTTGTTAACAAATTCGATAGAGGTATGGAAGATGAGCAAGAAGGCAGTGGAAAAGCGCATGAGTTTCATGGCTGCCACAAGTCTCCCAGTCTTCAGATTCAGAGACAATCAGGGACACAAGAGCTTCAGGTCAATTTGTCTAACTCGGTCCCTACTTCTGAATGATTCCTGTCTTTATCTCACACCGTGTTGATTAGGTGAGGGTGCACACATGCTTATTTCAGGAATTATTTTCAGTCCAGATAATTTTCATGTCTTTGCATGAAAGAGTCACTGTAACAGCATGGATTCAGGAATTATACTGAACACATTTTCTTTTTTTAATGCAGATGGGTTGTAGTGGGAGTAGAATGCTAGATGAGAAATAGGACAAGCCAGGTCCAGCATTCAGTGAAGACAGGTCCCCCATTCCAAAGCCATATCTGGATCAGGCAGTCAGAAGATCAAGTTTAGAGATGGGTAAGAGTAGAGCTTAAAAGGGATTTGAAGGTGATGAGAAGAAACCCTATCTCTACGTGGATATAGAAAGAGATATTGCAGGCAGCAAAGCCAACCCTCCTTACCATCTCTTTTATCTGTCTTGGAAGCTCTGTGGATTGGCAGGAGCTGCCTCACTTTGAGAGGAGTGCTAAGATAAGTTAATTATATATTTGTATTTGATACCATGTGTTAGAAAAAATGCCAACTTTGTACTGTTCAGCAATGTAGCTATGTTTTATAAAAAAACTCATTGTAAGATACACAATTGTGTTTAATAAACATCTCATAGGCATGTTATAGGAGATAACATGTTTATTCTTAGCAAAAGGTATAATCAACCTTTAAAATATCACGGAACTATTAAACCATTATTTCAATTTTAAAATAAAAAAATGATGAGATGCAGTTATAAAAATTGATTCTTCATCACTGTTACTCAGAAATACAATGCCTCTCTCTTCTTTATAACTCCTTAATATATAGTTGTCAACCAATGAAGCATGAAGCATTCAATCAAACTACTTTCAAATACAAAATAACAATGTATTTTGAAAAATCAATTTTATTTCCAGTACTGAAGGCAAATTTTCAAAAATTGTGATGTGTTATTTAAACTCAGAAGGACCAAAACTGAAGATTTTAGAAAAAGATTAGTGGCAGCATCTAAAACAATTTTTAAGTTGATGAATGATGCAAAACCATTTTAGAGGGACCTGTCTGCATCCTGAATGAGATCATGTGGTTTCAAACACTTTGAAGGCATTGCATATTAATGCCTAAAGGTGGTCTGAGATTATGAACTCTCATCAACCTCTTCATAACACCCCCAAGTCACATTCTTGCTGCATTTCTAATGTTTCCCTTGTGTGAAAAATAGCACGAAGGTAACAATCTCCAAAGTTTTTGCAAAGATTAAGTGAGACAATGCATGTAAAGCACTTAACACAATACCCAACACAAAGCTCATGCTCAATAAACAATTGCTATCATTATAATGTGACCTTCCTGCCAGTCAGAGAAATTCAATTAGTGGGAGCATGAATGCAACTTTCTGACTGGGGGTTGAAGTATGCTCAATAATTTATGCTAACTCTGTCATCTTCATCTAACAACATTATAAAAGAGAGGTAACCTCAGATCAGCTAGTTATCACTTACCAGTGAATTTCAAGGAGATATAAGTTCTCTGAATGTCCTAAACCCAAAATAATTTAGTAAAATGGCTCCTTTTATTTTAAAGGAAATAAAATATCAGAAAGTACTTTAAAATCGACAATAATCTGTGCTATCTGTGCCTGTTAAATCAAAAGACAGGGTTTGTATTCTTAATTTACATGGTAAGTCATTTGGGACCATGAGACTCACCACAACACTTCTTGATGCAGATGTGTTTTGATCTATAAAATAGGGGTATTAAATATATTACCTCGTGGAAAAATTTCCACAGACTGCTGTGAGGCTAAGAGTCCAGACAACCATACTTATCTTCTCTTGATTTTTCTTTTCTTTTCTGCAATGTGGCATGCCTGAGTAGTCACCACAGTTGAGTTTAGCCAAAATAAGCAATATTTTTGGCTCCCAGTGGCAACAACAACAAAATTAAAGTGGTTTGAATGGTAAAGGGACTGTATTGTTAATGTACTAGAAATATCCAGAAATAGAGCAACTTTCGGACTGTTTTTGATCAGTGCCTTGCTCTGTTTCTGCTCCAGTGCATTGTCACTGTTCCCTCCTTCAAGTTCAGCCTCATCCTCAGGCTGGCTTTACACATGGGCCGAAAGGCCTCACTAGACCTCATGTGTTACATCCACAGGACCTTTTTTGCGGGAAATAAGACTTCTCTTTCTTTACCCATCAAATACAAGTCCTGAGCTTCACTTTGACTGGGCCGCCTTCTGTTCTGTGCCATACTGAAAACCAATCCTTATGGCAGGAGGTTGAGATTACACTGATTGGCTGAGAGGACAGAGGCAGAATCACCACTACCCACAGCAGGGCTGCTGGGCAGTGAGGCGTGGTGGGTGTTAGGACAACACAAGTTGTACCACTTGTTAGATTCTGCCACAGAGGCTAAAAAGTAGCTTCAAGGGATGTCCAAGAGATACTTTTGTGACTCAGTTCTGTTATATTTACCACCTCTGGGATCTACCCAAGTTCTGGATTGCCAAAGAATGATCTGAAAGATATAATTATTTCTTCGCTAAAAATTGGCACTCCCCTGACAACAGCTCATTGTCCTGAGACCAAACTTGTTTACTTCTGCCATTTCCTCTTCACTTGAGATGAATTCTTTTCATAAAACCCCTTGGTCTCCTACACAAACAGGCTCTTGTTAATCCCCCAGGCTGCTGGGTGTGTGGCTTACATTGGTGTCTAACACCTCTGCTGTAAGTTTATACTGAAACCTTATATGGCAATGTAAAATTTTATAAGAACAAATCGGGATTCAAAGTACCTGGAGAAAAGTCAATGAATAAGAAAACATAAATAGAAATCATATGAATTCCTCCCCGGATGGATTTCAGCACACAGGGCCATGTGTGTCCATTTTTTAAAGGAGTGTGATGTAGGAAATGCTATAAAGTCATATTGCACTTTGTCTGACCCGCATTTTTTAGATTGGAAGAAATAACCCAAAGACCTTCAGGTCTTGAAATTTTCTTAAGGGTTTTCAAAAATGATGTAGAACTTGAATGATATATTTTAACACGGTTAAATCATTTTCAAAAGAATTTTTTTTCCTTTTGGAGTTTAACTGAAAAGGTAATGTGCTCATTTCTTTTCCATGTATTTCATGTGTTGAAATTACCATCTTGCTATCCATCTTGAAAGGAATAAATGCACATCACCTATCAAAAGAAAGCACAAACACACACACACACACACACACACACACACACAAAACCCATTGCTTATGGGAAAGTAAAGGGGAATATATATATATATATACACACACACATGTATAGATATACACACACACGTGTGTGTATATATAGGTATATATGTATGTGATGTATGTATATATATTTTCAAACTTTCTCAAGCCACCCAAGCTATCCATTTAATAGAATTCTTTCTCTCTCTCATTCTCGCTCGCTCTCTATGTGATTGTGTCTTTAGAGAATTTTGAGTTTTCTATAAAAGTCGTGTAATCTTTTTGAGCTAAGAACCCCTTAAGCTCTCTGGTGACACCTATGGAATCCTCTCAGAAAAATAAGTTTAATAAGGAAATCAAGGATGTTAAAATATAGTTGTCAAAATAACAAGTGTGTTACATGACAATATACATGCTTCTTTATTCATGTATTCAATAATAAAATTATTAGGGACTGAACGTGTTTGCAAATAAGCTAACTACGGTTCAGAGAGCAGAGGTAACTTGCATCAGCAGCTACAGTTATAGAGTATTTGGTTTTGGTTTCAGTTGTGTGACCCTCAAATACATGTAAATGGACTAATCACAATAATTGCTTCAGGAAATACCATCATTATTGTTCCAGGTATTACCCTCTTTTCTTTAATTAATGAAGTGAAATAAAATAATGAATATCCATAAGCACACATCCAACCCAAGGACCTAACACTGACAACGTCTATCTACTACCCCTATCCTATCCTATCCTTTTCCTTCCAACCTGAGGTGGCCAGAAGGTTTAGAACATTTAAACACACACGCATGTGCATGCACACACACAAACACACACACACATACTTTTTCATAAATCGTGTCTAAATATAGGCATACTTATACAATTTGTTTATTTTTAGTAGTTTTTAACTTTAATATTTTTCACACTCAACATCACATTATTAGGAGTTATTCATCCACATTGCTAAGTACACCAATAGTTTAATCATTAGCAAAGCCAAAAACTCCACAAAGGCGGGTTTTTAACCAGCTCGTATACTGGTTATAGGAAATAAATTTGAACCTCAACCTCCTAACTGAAAGAAAAGCATTTGCTCTACTACCCTAGAACTGCTGTTCCTGCCCTCCAACATCTCTTCCTCTTGGGAGCAACATATTTGTTCAGAGGGAGTCCTTCCCAGAAGCCCTGAATCACAATAGTAGGTGGCTGCCAACCTTACCCAAAGGTATGGTTGGCTTGTTATCTGAAACATGCAAATAAATTGGCATTTAGCATCTCTGGCCTGGGGGGCAGAAAAAGGAAAATCCAGCTCACAAAACTGTTCAGAGACCAGAGGAAGGAGCCTACCTGGGGAGGAAAAGTGGTTCAAAATCACAACAGATTGGGTTGTGAAGAAGACCATCATATTGCTTCACTTGGGCTAAGACTAAAAGCCAAGCACAGCTAGACCTTTGGGGGCAGGACTCAGTGCCATGTTACTATGGTGATTCTTCTACCAGCTCAGATGTTTCCTCTGCCTTCTAACAGAGCTCAGCCTCCAAGATGGGAAGTGGGGAGAGTTGTGGGAAGGAAAAGATAGAGTTGCCAAAGCCAGGGACAGAAGAATTCTACTGTGGGATGACCATGAGATGAAAATCCCCTACTTTCCTGTGTGCATACGTATGTGTTTCTGTGTGCAAGTGTGCATGTGCCAGGGACATGGAGTGGACTCTCTGCTACATGCCTACCATGGGAGTGTTTAGCTTTGACTAATTCATCCAAATCTTACCCTCTTCCCAAATGATGATAACTAACTAAGGTAACTCACTCAGAATGTTGCAGAATTTCTATTTTCCTAGACTGAAGATATCTTATATGACTAGCCCCTTCCACCACACACACACACACACACACACACACACACCACATACACCCTTCTGCCATCTTTTCTAAACAAACAACAGATTGCATTGCTGCTGTTCAGAATATTATGCCAGGAAAACAGGGAGAAATTTTAAAAAAACTTCTTCATCAAGATTCAAACCAAATGTATATTCCTACCAAGTGATATACCGCACAATTATAAGCACTTCATTAATGTTCATATAAGCCCATGCCTGCAAAGATTCAAGGAAATTGTTGCCCAGCCTTACTCTCTGGAGAAGGGCCATATGAAAAAGTGAGTCCTATTTGCCATCTACACAGTGCATTCCAGAATGCCCAGCAAGCATCCTCTATAAGGTCATTTATAATCCCCACTTTACAGATGGACAATCAAAGCGAGAGAGAAGTGATGTGATGACTTTCTCTACAGCTTCTCTAAGGATCTTCACAAGTGAGCAAGCTCCTTTTACTCATTGAAATGACTTAAAAAGAAAACAAGCAACAACTTTTTCCAAATCACAATTTTTCACCAGGAAACGTGGCAGTTACCATGACCACTACCAAGTATAAAAAGAATATATTTCTTTCTCCTTTCTGGGGTAATGCAACTTGAAACTTAACGTGGCAGATGTTCAGAGGCCACTGTGCCAAGTACCCCCAACAATTCTAGATAAGCCCCACATAAGAACTAAGACCCTTTTATAATGTAGCATCTTTGTGTTGATATTTTTAAAGTGAAATAAAATTAAGATGCTTAAAACCCATTAATTTTTGCACAGTAAAACTTTACAGAAAAGTAAAAATTTACAACAATTAAAGAAAGAAAGAAAGAAAGAAAGAAAGAAAGAAAGAAAGGAGAAAGAAGAGAAAGCCTGCCTACTCAACAAGACTTTCTAATGACATTACAGAGTATGTCATTATTCCATGTATGACCTTGAGAAAATTACTTTAATCTTCCTCATTTTTCTTATCTGTAAAATGGGGGGATAAATAGTATCAACCTCTCAACTCAAGAGATTTTGATGATTAAATAGTTACTATGCATGAAAAGATCTTGGCATAGTGCCTGAGAGCTGAGTAAATACTAGAAGTTCTTAAAAGGTACCAAGTTCAAATGTCTTCCTTGAACTGGCAAATGATTACCCTTCAGAATGGAAGTGTAAAGAGATTCCTACTTTGTGAATCAGAGACAGGTATTAGCAAAATACTGACTGCTGACAAATTCACCCTCAAATTATTGAGCATCCATTATTTATAATTTACACGAAAAGAGGACCACTATATAATTTCTCAAACCATGACAGTACTTTCTGCCCCAAGGTGAACTCTGCCACAGACTAGGGTGAGCTGAAGTGTGGAAACCATATGCAGGGAAGGATCCAGGTTGTTTCAGGGCATAGAATCCAACTTTGTGGCATGGATGTGTGCAGCTGGGCAAGTTGCATCAGCCTGGCAGCCGCTAAGCCTGAAGCAGCAACTTTGAATAAAGGTTTCCAGCTGACTGCACATCTACATGGCAGGGTCACGAATGGCCTTAGGTTCTGGGAGACAAGGCTGTAGCCATGATTTGAGAAGAGCCTTTACTCTAGGGATGTACAAAGAGGAAGGTGCACCCCCAGCAGTCTCTTAAGCCACAGACACATATGCTAGGAAGGAGGACCCACAAAAGCTGTCACCTTGGAATAACAGAATGGCTGGTTACTACAGAGAGTTCCATAACTCAGTAGGTGTGGTTGTTTGTAGTACTCCTGTTGTAACATGAGTTCTCCCTGTAACCACCCTAAGGGACAAATTGCTATTCATCTCATTATCAATTGATAAACATGAGATAATTCAGTTAGTTTGTGGCAACGTCACTGGTGAAGCCCCAAACTATCAAGCACCCACAAAGAAGTTAGACGTCACCTGATTCACTGTCATCATTGTATGAAAGAAACAGTCAAGAGATTTGTTGACCATTCCAAACCCTCATAATTCATCACACTAGCTGAAAAAGCAACAATTCAGGGTTGTTTTCAAAATTCACTAAGGTTACCTTTCTAATGAAAACAGTATGCTACCGTGGAGAAAACCAACAACCTGGAAACGTAAGTGTTGTTTTTCATTTCCTAGCACTGTTCATTTCCCAATAGTCTTCCTGTCTGTGATGTACAAACCTTGATCATCCCCAGAAAAGTATAGTTATTTTTTGTTTTACCAAAGTATAATTTATATACAATAAAATCATTCTTTTAGCATAAAAAAGCAAAACTCACTGAGATTAATAACTCGGTTGAGAAATTACCTGAGGACCATGACTCAAATATTCTGTCAGTTTAACCAAAAAGAACAAACTACTTACTGATCTCCATGAGTTCTAGGAAATGGCCGACCACAGATTGAGCAGCCTCTTCCTTTTTGGAAATCTCCCTAACCTGTTCTTCTATTCACTTGCAGCTGATCAAGGACAATTGAATATAATTAAAAGTCAATCACAAAACTTCCCCACACCCCTTCCTAAAACCTCACCCTAATAGACTGTCTCCTTTTTACTCTATAACATTCACTCTCCTTTCAAGCCCTCTTTGAACTCCGGCAGGAACAAAAGTGGTGGGATGGTTCTCTTGCAACCATATAAAAAAAATAGTCTTTGCTAATTTGATAGCTTAGCTTAGTTTTGGTTTTAGCACAGTAGAATTTGAATATGAAAGTATTACTAAAAACCTGTTCATTGAATAACAATTGAAAATATAGATTTTAGAATCTAGTAGCTCGTCAACACCTTCACAGCTATCTCTCCACCTTCACAGCTATCTCTCCATAGGTTGTTTGGACTGGGCAGTACAAATCTCATTTATGATTCTTTTTCCTCCATTACAGCTTCCAAGAACATTCAAGGTGTCAAGTTTTCTGTCATCTTGTGTCCCTGAGCCACTGATTGTGCAGAAATCTGTACTAATCCTTTTTGTACATGTAGTGTGAGATATAAACTTATGTGTGTCAAAACATGAAAATTTGGGGAAGTTGCTGTTATAGCACCATAAAGTATCCCATCCTTTCTAATACACATTGAATAAATGCACAAAAGAAATTGATTCACTCAGATTCATTGGAAAGAATTGATTTAGCACAACTAATTTCTCCAACATAGCTAATTTCTCCTACTTAGTCCATTCATGGAGACTAAAGAAGACATATGGAAGACATAGACACTAATACCTGTTGCTGCAAAGTCAGCCCCTGTCACATACTATAATAGAAAGATAAAGTGTTCTGAGAGCACAAAGTGAGGTTGGATTGACTCTGAATAAGAGAATATGTGAAGGAAGGATAAATATATCATTAAATCTATGTCTAGAGGAACTTCACTGGGTAGAGAAGAGAAACTAGGAAAATAATATGAATAAAGGCCCACCCTGCTTTTCTTTTGGGGTATAGGGCTAAAATAATAATTAAATAAGAGCCTACAGCAGTTTCCTGTGGTTTTGGCAACAGGTAAAACCAAAAGATCATTTTTAAGCTATTAAATATCTCAGAAGTTTGTATCCTCTTGAGAAAGATGATACTTTAAGTAGGTAGCTCATAGGGGGATAGCTGGTTAAGGCGTTTGGAACCATTGGATTCAAATATCTGTATTTTAAAAATGCCTTTCAATGAAAAGTCATTTTATCATTTTTTATTTTTTATTTATTTATTTTTGTATTTTAATAATTTTTTGAGTATGGTTGATATACAATGTTACTTTATTTTCAGGCATACAACATAGTGATTCAACTTCTCTATACATTTATGCCATGCTCACCACAATAAGCAAGGCTTTTAAATAACATCTTCAAATTCAAATTCTACTGTGTCAGAAGCAAGATTTAGTTAGAATTAGTGGCGGCTGTTTATGTACATACTTGCTGTAGCAAAGGAACACCACTTCCACTCCCATTTCATTGTGCCCCGCAACCCCAGAGTGTTGTACCATAGCCCTTCCCAAGGGGCTCTCTCAACGTAGTGTCCTTCCTTAATGCAGTGAGCAATAAGATCAGCTTTGTCTTCGCAAAAAGTTATTTTTCAGAGCCAGCATTCAATAATCTCTACCTTCCCATTCTCTAGTGTCTGTTTAGGAGGAGGGGCAAGACGGCGGAAGAGTAGGGTCCCCAAGTCACCTGTCCCCACCAAATTACCTAGATAACCTTCAAATCATCCTGAAAATCTACGAATTCGGCCTGAGATTGAAAGAGAGACCAGCTGGAATGCTACAGTGAGAAGAGTTCGTGCTTCTATCAAGGTAGGAAGACGGGGAAAGAGAAAAAAACAAAGGCCTCCAAAGGGGAGGGGCCCCGCGAGGAGCCGGGCTGAGGCCGGGGCGAGTGTCCCCAGGACAGGAGAGCCCCGTCCCGGAGGAGCAGGAGCTGCACCGACCTTCCCGGGCGGAAAGGGGCTCGCAGGGAAGTGGAGCAGGACCCAGGAGGGCGGGGGTGCCCTCGGGCTCCCGGGGACACTAACAGACACCTGCACCCCGGGACAGTGCGCCGAGCTCCCTAAGGGCTGCAGCGCGCACGGGGGACCCGGAGCAGCTCGGGGGGGGGCTCGGGGGCGGCTCCGAGGAGGGGGCTGCGGGGCGGGAGCGCGAATCCAACAGCGCAGGCCCCGCAGCACAGGGCGCCGGGACACAGCCCAGGATCCGGCCTCCCCCCCGGGACAGGCAGAGGCCGGGAGGGCCCAGGACAGCGAGGACGCTCCTGCCCCAGCTGAGCAGATCAGCGGCCCCGCCCGGGAGCCTCCAGGCCCTGCAGACGGAGAGCTCCGGAGTTACTGCGGGGGCTGAATCCAGGGCTCCAGAGCTGGCCCCGCCACTGTGGTTGTTCCTCCTGGGGCCTCACGAGGTAAACAACCCCCACTGAGCCTTGCACCAGGCAGGGGGCAGAGCAGCTCCCCCAAGTGCTAACACCTGAAAATCAGCACAACAGGCCCCTCCCCCAGAAGACCCGCTAGACGGACAAGTTCCAGGGGAAGGCAAGGGACTTAAAGTACACAGAATCAGAAGATACTCCCCCGTGGTTTTTTTGTTTTTTTTTTTCTTTTTGATTTCTGATTGCTTCCCCCACCCTTTTTTTCCCCTTTCTTTCTTTTTCTTTCTCTTTTTCTTCTCTTTTTTCCTTTTTCTCTTCCTTTTTACTTTTTTCTTTTTCTCTTTTCTTTCCTTCTCTCTCTCTCTTTTTCTCCTTTTCCCAATATAACTTTTTTTTGGGCACTCTGCACTGAGCAAAATGACTAGAAGGAAAACCTCACCTCAAAAGAAAGAATCAGAAACAGTCCTCTCTCCCACAGAGTTACAAAATCTGGATTACAATTCAATGTCAGAAAGCCAATTCAGAAGCACTATTATACAGCTACTGGTGGCTCTAGAAAAAAGCATAAAGGATTCAAGAGACTTCATGACTGCAGAACTTAGATCCAATCAGGCAGAAATTAAAAATCAATTGAATGAGATGCAATCCAAACTAGAAGTCCTAACGACGAGGGTTAACGAGGTGGAAGAACGAGTGAGTGACATAGAAAACAAGTTGATAGCAAAGAGGGAAACTGAGGAAAAAAGAGACAAACAATTAAAAGACCATGAAGACAGATTAAGGGAAATAAACGACGGCCTGAGGAAGAAAAACCTACGTTTAATTGGGGTTCCCGAGGGCGCCGAAAGGGCCAGAGGGCCAGAATATGTATTTGAACAAATCCTAACTGAAAACTTTCCTAATCTGGGAAGGGAAACAGGCATTCAGATCCAGGAAATAAGAGATCCCCCCCTAAAATCAATAAAAACTGTTCAACACCTCGACATTTAATAGTGAAGCTTGCAAATTCCAAAGATAAAGAGAAGATCCTTAAAGCAGTAAGAGACAAGAAATCCCTGACTTTTATGGGGAGGAATATTAGGGTAACAGCAGACCTCTCCACAGAGACCTGGCAGGACAGAAAGGGCTGGCAGGATATATTCAGGGTCCTAAATGAGAAGAACATGCAACCAAGAATACTTCATCCAGCAAGGCTCTCATTCAAAATGGAAGGAGAGATAAAGAGCTTCCAAGACAGGCAGCAACTGAAAGAATATGTGACCTCTAAACCAGCTCTTTAAGGGGGACTCTTAAAATTCCCCTTTAAGAAGAAGTTCAGTGGAACAATCCACAAAAACAAGGACTGAATAGATATCATGATGACACTAAACTCCTATCTGTCAATAGTAACTCTGAACGTGAACGGGCTTAATGACCCCATCAAAAGGCGCAGGGTGTCAGACTGGATAAAAAAGCAGGACCCATCTATTTGCTGTCTACAAGAGACTCATTTTAGACAGAAGGACACTTACAGTCTGAAAATAAAAGGTTGGAGAACCATTTACCATTCAAATGGTCCTCAAAAGAAAGCAGGGGTAGCCATCCTTATATCAGATAAACTAAAATTTACCCCGAAGACTGTAGTGAGAGATGAAGAGGGACACTATCTCATACTCAAAGGATCTATCCAACAAGAGGACTCAACAATCCTCAATATATATGCCCCGAATGTGGGAGCTGCCAAATATTTAAACCAATTAATAACCAAAGTGAAGAAATACTTAGATAATAATACACTTATACTTGGCGACTTCAATCTAGCTCTTTCTACCCTCGATAGGTCTTCTAAGCACAACATCTCCAAAGAAATGAGAGCTTTAAATGATACACTGGACCAGATGGATTTCACAGATATCTACAGAACTTTACATCCAAACTCAACTAAATATCCATTCTTCTCAAGTGCACATGGAACTTTCTCCAGAATAGACCACATACTGGGTGATAAATCGGGTCTGAACCAATACCAAAAGATTGGGATCGTCCCCTGCATATTCTCAGACCTTAATGCCTTGAAATTAGAACTAAATCACAACAAGAAGTTTGGAAGGACCTCAAACACGTGGAGGGTAAGGACCATCCTGATAAAAGATGAAAGGGTCAATCAGGAAGTTAAGGAAGAATTAAAAAGATTCATGGAAACTAATGAGAATGAAGATACAACCATTCAAAATCTTTGGGATGCAGCAAAAGCAGTCCTAAGGGGGAAATACATCGCAATACAAGCATCCATTCAAAAACCGGAAAGAACTCAAATACAAAAGCTAACCTTACACATAAAGGAGCTAGAGAAAAAACAGCAGATAGATCCAACACCTAGCAGAAGAAGAGAGTTAATAAAGATTCGAGCAGAACCCAACGAAATCGAGACCAGAAGAACTGTGGAACAGATCAACAGAACCAGGAGTTGGTTCTTTGAAAGAATTAATAAGATAGATAAACCATTAGCCAGCCTTATTAAAAAGAAGAGAGAGAAGACTCAAATTAATAAAATCATGAATGAGAAAGGAGAGATCACTACCAACACCAAGGAAATACAAACGATTTTAAAAACATATTATGAACAGCTATACGCCAATAAATTAGGCAATCTAGAAGAAATGGACGCATTCCTGGAAAGCCACAAACTACCAAAACTGGAACAGGAAGAAATAGAAAACCTGAACAGGCCAATAAGCAGCGAGGAAATTGAGGCAGTCATCAAAAACCTCCCAAGACACAAGAGTCCAGGGCCAGATGGCTTCCCAGGGGAATTCTATCAAACATTTAAAGAAGAAACCATACCTATTCTCCTAAAGCTGTGTGGAAAGATAGAAAGAGATGGAGTACTTCCAAACTCGTTCTATGAGGCCAGCATCACCTTAATTCCAAAACCAGACAAAGACCCCACCAAAAAGGAGAATTACAGACCAATATCCCTGATGAACATGGATGCAAAAATTCTCAGCAAGATACTAGCCAATAGGATCTAGTGTCTGTTTATTCACTTCCTGTGAATTAATCACTAAAACCAAATACGTATTTTTGTATTTTTGTTCTGCACCACCCTATATCGGGTACCGTGTCTATGTTAGCCAAAATAGACTGATTATATTTTACTCC
This sequence comes from Canis aureus, assembly GCF_053574225.1. NCBI lineage: Eukaryota > Metazoa > Chordata > Mammalia > Carnivora > Canidae > Canis > Canis aureus. The sequence goes on along the minus strand of NC_135624.1, from coordinate 9,037,044 downwards.
AATAACCCTAAAGTCTCAATAACTTAATACAATGAAAGCATATTTCTTGCACACTCACAAATACTACATGTACAGTATGAGACAAATATAGGGCTGTCCTTCACACAGCTACTCATGAACACAGACTGACAGGAGTACCACCATCTGGAACATTGTTATCCTCCAAAACAGAGGAGAGAGACACTGCAGGATCGTTCGTGAGTTTTTTTGCTGCCTCAGCTTAGCAGTGACATGTATTATTTCATTGGCCAGAACCATCCAGATGGCACACCTAACTTCATGGGGCCAGGGAACAGGGGAAGCATAATTAATGAAAATTATTGCCCCTGACACACTAAGCTTGTTTAAAGATATCCACAATAAGGAAAATGAAGAGACTGCCGGAAAGGGCCTTCAAATCTGCTGAAGGAAAACACTCTAACACAAAACACACAATAAATACCTTTCTACCTTTCTGAAATCTCTTTCACCTGGAACTGCCTCAAAACCAAGTCCTGATTATTTGCAGAAAACTATTAGCAGGTAGGCAGGATCTAGACACCCCCCATATCCCCATGCCCACTCCACCCCCACCATGATTTTGGTTCCAATCTAGGTAAGAAACAGTCCAGATCATTTGTATATGATTGTTCTGGAACACTCCTCCTTTACCCACCCCAAAGTTCTTTTAATCAGATTTGAACTTGGAAGATTTGGGAACTTACAAATGACCTATTAACCTTGGAAACCTCTGTAGTTCAAGATAATAATATGACCATGTTTAGCTTACCCAAAACCAATGTGAGTAAAGTAACTTGTAAAACCCTAAATTCATCACAGACACTAGTAGATATGAGTAAGGTCACCCTCCATACACTAGAAGCTCTGTTGGATTTGAACACCACTGTCATCCTAATTCACTCCTGGGATGAGGGAGTAGATGTCCTCTCTTTATTAACTCCTGGAAATCTGGCTCCTCCATGAGGTTCTGTGGTCCAAGGTCCTACTTCAGTGCTTTAGAGTCTAGTGTTGGGTCTAATCAAGTCCACATACATTCGTACATCTGTTCTCATTCATTCAGAAGGCGAGATGCCTGCTGGAATTACCATGATCCTGAGGCTCTGGATGTCAAAGCCCCCAATAAACTGAGATAAACCACCTGAAAACCATGACGACTGACAGCCCTTTTGCAGGAAGCCCTTCTGAGCAACAGTGATGCCATGTTGACCCCATAAGGCTCTCTCCATAGTACTCTTATCTATTCATATGTCTATTCCAAATCTAAGAATAGCTGCAAGCAAAAGAAAACAAATACCCAGAATCTAAATGCCTTTCTCTCTGCCAGGAGGACAGACTGCAGAGCCGCAGGTGCTCAGGAAACCCAAGACAGCCCTCTCCAGACCAGCCAAGGCATGGAAAATAACAACGGTGTTTGCATTAAAAAAAAAAAAAAATAGATGTTTAAAGTGTACGCTTTCCCCCACTTACTTCACATTTTCTTTTGTCTTTACTTCCATCTCCCTGAAGGTAAGTCATTTTGGCAGTTCTCACAATTATTTCAACTACCTTAAAAGATACCAACTTCATCTGTGGAATTGGCCTGTCATGCTGTACATATCTATTGAGTATGGTATGAAATCCCTTTTTATTAAACTGTGCAAATGAAGTCAAATCGAGGAGCAAGTGCTTATACCTCATATATGGAGTGACTGTGGGAGTCCCACAGAGAAGCAAATTATGGTTGCATCACGACAGAACAAACTTGAGAGGGAAGGAGAAGAAAGTGAGGGGGTTTTCTAAGAAGGAGGGTTGGAATCCTGATGCTCTATGGCTCAGACTTCAAATCTCAACCTCAGAGGATTGGGGGGATGGGAAGTAGGAGGAATGGTACCCAGAGTCTGAGCTGATGACAAGTGAGAACAGGGCACTTAAAGAATGCATGAAGTAGAAAAACTTTTTGGAAGCTCTGCTTGTATTGGCTAAGAGAATCCTGAAAGGGAATAGCCTTTAGCTGCATAGAGAAATAACATTCAGCAGTGAATTGCAGAAATAATGCATGGATGAGGGGAAAAGAAACCCTAGTTCAGGTCTTAAAATAATAGAATCTTAGAATGAGATCATTTATGCCATCTGTTAAGCTTCTAAATAAGGAAATGGAAGTGTAGGAAGATATTGTGAGTTGCTTGTAGCCACAGAGTTTCTAGGGTACCGAGTTGCAATATGTTGTAGGTGAATTCCCACAAATTTCCATTGTAAAACAAAAGTAAGAAAGCATATACCATTGCCAATTATTATAACTGGAGTTTCCCCAGAAGTGAACCCTAGATCAAGGACTTATTTGCAAGTATGGGAGAGGCAGGAGAGACTGAATAAGCGAGTGAGGCAGTAACACAGACATGGAAAAAGTGCCAATAAAGCAATAAAGGGTGAGCAATACCCCTCTGGGCACTTGGAGATAATTCAACTGGGGAAATCTGGGAGATGAATAGACTGCGTACTTCAGATTCTCCCACTTTTGGAAGAAGGAGCTGGTGTATTTATCCATCAACTTCCCTCCATCACTGGTTGAGGGTAGCACCTAAAAAGAGAGAATTCCCTGGCCCTTTCAGCCTGCTCTGCGAGTGGGCTGAGCAGACTTCAGTTGCTGCAGAAACAGTTCTTAGACAAAACTGGAGATGTTGGCAATTGTAAATCATCATGAGTGCAAGCAATGTAAAGATCTGAAGGATGTGTGTGAGACACCAACAGTGTCTGCTGTTTATTTAGCTATATTTCTGCTCACCTCTATTCCAGAGATAATTAAGAGGTGGAGGCACCCGCTTTCTCTTGCTTACTGCGTGACTTGGTTCTTTACAAGCGTCATAGGGGTGGCACGCACTAAAATGCAACCTCAATAACTCAGTTTTGCCATTGATCCATTTTTGCAAACTCTGCACCATAAATGCTACATCAGTGGCTTAAAATACATATAATATTGTTTATAGCCAAATCCCCTGTGTATCAATGTGTGTCATCATAACACAGAGCACAGATACATAGGTGTGTAGTTCATTTTGTTAGCTTCCAAGCTGGCATAAGTATGTCCTAAACTTCTGAACATTATAGCATTTAAAATTTAATGAACTGTGAAAAGATTGAATTGATACCAATAATTCAAGTCATGGAATTTAAATACATGACCTAACCCCCAAAGTCTTTGTTAATATATCGAAGGGATATATAGGCATATGCCACATCAGCTTTACAAATAAACAAGTATATCTCATTGAATTTAAAAATAAGTATATATCTCAAATAAAATTGTATATCTTCTTCTGGTGCTGCCTGAAATACTATTTGGAAAGTTGACTTCTAGAATAGTTAAATTTAAAGTCATTTTAATGTACAAATCTCTGACAAGAACTAGAAGTGCAACCTATCACCCTGAAAAAAAGATAAAATAAATGTAGATTTAAAAAGGACTTGAATTTCTTTAAAGCTCTCAGAAAATGTTACCATTTAGTAATGACATTCCCTATTCATTTGACCTCAGCTTGACATGCTGAATTGCTCTGAACATCTGTGGCCAGACACATAAGTTCTACATCTTAACTCTTGCTTTTCTAATTTGTACAGAAATGCACATTAAAAGAATGCCAAGGCTAGAGCCAGAGACAATAAAAGAAGCAAAGTCACAAGTAATTATAAAATCCACATCTACCAGTGCAAAGAGGTTACCAACATTTCCCCACCAACTTTGATAACATTCCACATGGAAATAGCTCAAACTTGGAGATATTTCATGTCCCTTACCTGATTCTATGGATTCAAAATGTCTGGGTTAGTAATATCTGAACTTATGTCTCTAGAACTAAAATAAAATAGAAACATTCTCATGACTGTTGGACTACTAAATAGATTGTAATATGATTGATTACAAGGGACATGAGGTATAAAGAAAAGGTATTGGATTATTTCAATACAAGCAAGAAATTTTAGGAAGTGAGTAGAGCTACAAACTAATTTTCATGAATGTGTTAGCTGTTCTCTATAATGTAAGACCAGTGTAACTCAGTCACATAAAGCTGAAAAAGAGCAATAGACTTTGTGGTCACAGTTTTCAGTGATACTTCATGGTTCATAGCCCTGGCCACACATTCAAATAACCTGAATTTAAAAACACAGTTCCCAAACCTCACCTGTCATCTCTAAGGTTAAACCCAAGAATTAAGATGATTTTAATGTTCAGCCAGAGTTAAGGACTGCCATTCATTTTTGTTAGTAAAGAACAATAATTCAAGTGGCCTTAAAATCATTTGTTAATTTCTTTTTTTTTTTTTTGCCCTTGTTGGTATTTATATCCGATCCATTATTGAATCAGCAAACTAAGGGCTTCCTCTTGTAGCAGAACCAAACTGTTATGTCTGATTCTCCGGTGGACTTTTCCAGACAGCCTACACCACTCATTCCAGTGGGGCCTGCAAGAGACAGCCAGGTCAACAGCACAGGCAGCTCACTACCTAGCTTACAGTGCTGTTTTGGTTTTTAACATGTAATTTTAAACTCATTTTAGTCTTAGAAAAGTTGCAAAAGGAATACAGAGTTCCCTTATATCCCTTATCCTGCTTCCCCTCCTGTTAACATCTTATATAACCTCAGCACAATTATCAAGAACAGAAAATTAGGATTGGTGGATTTAAGCTAATATTTGTTAACTAAATTTCACCAATTTGCCAACGATGCCTTTTTCCTGTCACAGAATTTTATCCATGATCCCACACTGTATTTAGTGGGTATTTCTTTCGTGGTCTCTTCCAGTCCATGATGGTTCCTTGGTCTTTCTTTGTCTTATGACTTTGACATGTTTGAAGAGTAATGGTCAGTTATTTTGCAGAAAGTCCCTCGATTTGGGTTTGTTTAGTGTTTTCTCCCATTGGAGTGTGAGGTTTGCAATTTTGGCAAGAATTCCATTAAAATTATATTTTATTGAAAGTTTATTCATATTTTATTGAAGTTCGATTTGCCAACATATAATATAACACCCAGTGCTCATCCCATCAAGTGCCCCCCTCAGTGCCTGTCACCAAGTCACCCCATCTGCCTGGCCGCCTCCCCTTCCACTACCCCTTGTTCATTTCCCAGAGTTAGGAGTCTCTCATGTTTTGTCACCCTCTCTAATTTTTCCCACTCATTTTTCCTCCTTCCCCCTATAATCCCTTTCACTATTTTTTATATTCCCTGTATGAGTGAAACCATATAATGATTGTCCTTCTCTGATTGACTTACCTCACTCAGTATAATACCCTTCAATTCCATCCACATCAAAGCAAATGGTATTTGTCGTTTCTAATGGCTGAGGAATATTCCTTTGTATACATAGGCCACATCTTCTTTATGCATTCATCTTTCGATGGACACCGAGGCTCCTTCCACAGTTTGGCTATTGTGGACATTGCTGCTATAAACATCAGGGTGCAGGTGTCCCGGGGTCTCATTGCATCTGTATCTTTGGGGTAAATCCCCAGCAGTGCAATTGCTGGGTCATAGGGTAGCTCTATTTTTAACTCTTTGAGGAACCTCCACACAATTTTCCAGAGTGGCTGCACCAGTTCACATTCCTACCATTTGTTAATTTCTTAAGAAGCCACGATTGAACTAGTCAGTTGTCTATTAAAATAAACATTTTAGGAGCGCCTGGGTGGTTCAGTTGGTTGAGCATCTGCTTTCAGCTCAGGTCATGATTCCAGGGTCCTGGGATCAAGCCCTGCATCAGGCTCCCTGCTCAGTGAGGAGTCTGCTTCTCCTTCTCCCTCTGCCCCTCTCCCCTGCTCATGTTTTCTATTGCTCTCTCTCTCTTTCTGTCTCAAATAAATAAATAAAATCTTTAAAATAAGATAAAATGAACATTTCATTTTAAAAGTAGATAATTAATATATTGATTTTTCCATTCAAGAGAGATTCATTGAGCACTTGCCATGTGCTATATATTAGTAATATATAATATGTACACAAAGATTAATAAAACATGGTTGCTATGACCTCATGTATAGATGAGAGGAAACATATTTGTTGATAGGAAGATTATTAGGTACTGGAATAAATGCTCTAAGAGGTTATATAGGATACAGATGAAAAATAGAAAAGGTAGAAACTAATTCTACCTAGAGAAATCAGGGAGAGCTTCATAGAAGAGGTAAAAATTAACTGTTCATTGAAGGAAAGTTAGATCTTCGAAAAGTCGAAAAAAGCGAAAAAGGATTTGATGCAAGTTTTTAAAACATAAGCTCCTGTGGGCATATAAATAAATAAACATTTATTTGTAAAGTGCAAAATGTGCAAATGGCTGATAAGCACAGGAAAAAATCCTCAACATCACTGATCACTAGAAAAATACCAATCAAACCCAGAATGAGCCACCACTTCACACCCATTAGAATGGCTACTATTAAAATAACAACAACAAACAAAAAATTAGTGTCAGAAAGCAGGTGGAAAAATTGGAGCCCTTTGCACTATTGGTAGGAATATAAAATGGTATAGCTGCTATTGAAAATAGTATCATACTTTCTTCAAAAACTAAAACTAAAATTACCATAATGCTTAGCAATTTGGTATATTCACAAGAGAATTGAAAGGAGGGTCATGAAGAGATATTTGTATACCCAAGTTTATAGCTACATTGTTCAAATAGCTAAACCATGGAAGCCACCCAAGTGTCCACCAATAGATGAACAGGTAAGCAAAATGTGGTATATATACACAATGGAAAGTTATTCAGCCTTAAAAAGAAAGGAAATTCTGACACATGCCATAGCATAGATGAATCTTGAGAACATTATGCTACGTGAAATAAGCCAGTAATGTCAAAGAAAATACTGTATAATACCATTTTTATGAGGTATACTAAGTAGTCAATTCATAGACACAGAAAGTAGAATGACAGTTGTCATGGTGAAGAGAGAGTTATAATAGGGAGTTATTGGCTCTAGAGTTCCAGTTTTATAAAATGGAAATAGTTCTGGAGATGGATGGTGTTGATGGTTGCATAAAAATATGGAAGTATTTAATATCAATGAACTTTTCACTTAAACATTGTTAACATGGCAAATTTTATACTATACGGATTTAACCACAATTTAAATTGAGAAAAAAAGGGAAAAAATATGGGCTCCTAATGCTCTCAGTAGCATGACTTTCTTTTCAGTTTGGAAGTTTTTCTAGGGCTATCTGCTGATTCTGAACTGTCAGTTCTTCACAAGGTAAAGGATATGGTCTAACTAAAGAGGGCACTTAATGGGATGAGCACTGGGTGTTATACTATATGTTGGCAAATTGAATTTAAATAAAATATTTTTTAAAAAAGTATATGATCTAGATAAATACCAATGGAATGGGCAAAACTAAAATCCAGCCAGCCAGGGATTTCTACACACACACTCAGAGTTAGAAAAAGCTGTGGTTTAAATAAGTATGAATACTAACTCCTGATCAGAAATAGGATTAAAATGAAGGAAGTTTGGAAATAGGAAAGGGAAAATGATCATAGGAAATTTCTGAAAATCCTGGGTGGTGATTGGGATAAGTCCTCCCTCCTACTCCCATTACACCAAGTAGAATTTACTAAGGTACTGGCAGGAGTTTGGTACTGATTTCACCATATATCCAGCTTCTCACCTTGTGTTGCTGGAGCTAGGCCCAAGAGTGTAGGTTGGAAGACAAAACTGAGTTGGCTGATTAAAACAGAAAGAAGTAAATTTTTATGGACAAAGACGGTTAGAGAAAGGCTATGGAGTTGTTGCTGTGGCCACTTTGGGGGATGGTCTTCTGACTTGCAGAAGTCAGTGTTTATCCATTGAACAAATCCTCTTTATGTGCATTAATTATTTTTCAGGCATAAAAAACAAGTGCAAACTCTACCCTTCCAGAGTTTAGTGACAAAGACAAACAAATACATTCTTGTCAATTATGTGAAGATTAGAATTATACTTTATGCATATGTTTATCTTTCTTGCCTCCTTCCATTCCATCCCTACCACCATTCCCACCATTGTCCCCAGAATTGTTCAGAAACTTGATGAGAGAATAAATGAATATATAAGTGAATGGTTTAAACTTATAACATCAGAAGTCTGTATATAAAAAAGCCCAAGTTGAAAGAAAGCTTAAAAATTGTGTAGAACAAATCCTTCATTTTATGAATCAGAAAGTGGTATTAGAAGAAAGTGTAACTTGTTCAAAGTCATAGCTAGAATCTGTGTCTTTTATTCCATTCCGGACTTCTTTCACAAGACCCTTATATGTTGTCAAAGCCTTTCTTAGGGCCTCACTGAAAATTTCTCTTTGGGGTAACTTGAGACATGAGAAACACAGAACACCACAAATTACACCAATGTTTGTCAAAGTAAGAATAAACAGTAATACATGACTAAAGACATTTTAGAAAAGAAGCTTAGTGGAGGAAGGAAGACACTAACCTTCCCAGAGTGCAATATATTATAAAGCCACTATGATTGAAGATGTGATAAGGCTACACAGACAAATTAACAGAAGAGAGAAAGTAGCCCAGACACAGAGCGAAGAACATATAGAAATTTAGTATAGTATAAAATGGGTATCACAGATGAAAGGGCAATTTAAAATTACTCTTTAAAAGTGTTAGAATGGGTTGCCTGGGTGGTTCAGTGGTTGAGTATCTGCCTTCATCTCCGGTCATGATGCCGGGGTCCTGGGATCGAGTACCACACAGGGAGCCTGCTTCTCCCTCTACCTATGTCTCTGCTTCTCTGTGTGTCTCTCATGAATAAATAAATTTTAAAAATATTTTTAAAATAAATAAATAAAAAATAAATGTGCTGGAACACTTGAGAAGTATTTAGGGAAAAAATTGCATTTTCCCTTCATACTTTATACTAAAATTCCACATGGATTTAGGAGTTAAATGTAGAACAATAGACTAAAAAAAATCCCAAAAAAAATTGTAGGCAAATGTTTATTAAATCTTTAGAGGAAGGAAGACTTTTATAGCTTGTAAGTAATGGGAAAACTCATGAAGAAAGTGACAGGTATGATTATAAAATGTTAAAGCTGGAAGTTTCAGAAGTTTACCAAAATTAAAAGGCAAAATACAAAGAAAATATTTGCAAGAAATATAAAAGAATTTTAATGCTTGTATTCTACTAAAACCTCATAAATCAATAAAGAAATGCCACAAATCCATATGGAGGAATTGTAGAAACAATATGATAATTATGAACATAAAATTAATAAACAATTTATAAACATAAAATCAAATTGCTAATAAGCACCACCAAGACATCTATTTACATCTATCCGTAAGCCAGGAACAGGTCCTGGACTACACAATGAAGAATAAGAAGTAATTATTGACAAAATTTCTCTCAGATTATAAAACTAAGGGATGCTCATTTGTTTCATGGAGCACCTCATGACAAGCCTCAACTTTCTTATGTACAAAATGGAGGTCAACCTTTTAGGCTGCCTTTTGAAAACAAAGTAATTTAATGCTAAAAGAGAGACAAAGAGAGTGCAATTGTTGAGGAAGGAATAAGTGAATAAGTAGATGGATGGATGGGTAAAACCTTAGCACCATTTATTACTTTAAAATTCAAATAAAATATAGAAAAAGAAAATCAATAAACTACAAGAAAGCAACAATAGGAAAATTAAATATACCATTGGGTACTAAATTGCATATATTTGACCAAGATGACACAAGTGAAACCATGTCTAGTTTTTCCCTTTAGTAAAACAAGTGGTTCTGTGAATAGAAGAGTAGGATGAGATAATACAGAAAGTATGAAATACTCTTAATGCTCAAAGAGATTGAGGGTAGTTGCAGGATATACATGAATATTTAGCTGGAGGAAACACCCATCTGACTACTAGGCAGGGGAGCAAAAGATGATGGTAGGCTACAGAAGCCACCTGCCCAGTACTGGGATAGGTTGATACTGTAGAAAAAAGTCTGACCCAAGGGACCAGAGAATTGGGTTCTGGTGCTGGAGAGAAATCAGGAATAGAATCATAGGATACCACAAAAGAGAACTGGAAAGGAACAGAGAATGCTTAAGGAGAAGCAGGAGGATTTGGAACAAACTGAAAAGAAAGGATAATGATAAGCAATGAGTGACTGACCAAAAGATATGCCCCACAGAAATCAAGAAAGCTTATGATTAAAAACAAGCCATAACAATTGGTAATGAAGAAATTATTAGAGAATCTAATGAAAGGTGTTGCATTAGAGTAGGGGGAGCATAAGCCAGACTACAGAGGAGTGGAGAGACAACACAGAGAAAATAAAAACAGCAGATATAAAACATTTTTTCAAGAAGTTTAATGGTAAAGTGATAATGGGATTGCTTTGAAGTAACATTGGTGGATTTTAAAAATGAACAAATAAGTTAACGTCAACCAAAGCAGTATATGTGCATTAACTTGCTATGACAATGAATCCTGAATAAGTTTTTCTGATTTTGAAAAAGTTTGTTCAAATTTCATGTTATATTTTGGATTCAGAAAACCCTAAATATTTCCCAGTATTTGTTAGTGTTCTTATGTCATTTTTTAGAGCCCTAGAACCCTAATGTCATCAGATTTTTGCAAATGGAATCAAATGATCTCATGTCCCATCTTAATTCTTCAATGTAGCATTATTTGGCATTCACTAAGCATCAGTAATCCCTTTATGTCAAGGCCATTTGATTTTGTCTTGTCCATGTAACCCTTAGGAATGTAACCCCTGCCATGCAACTCTTTTGTCAGCCACACTCTTCTACAAATAGCCTTTAGACATATTCCTTTCATATGTCATCTGCCTTGCAGAAAATCACCCTTATTAAGAGGTTATAGGAAAAAAATTTGTAAATAGAAACAATTCATTACAAACAAAAAGGCAAAGTGCTCAGAAAAGCCCTGTTTCTCATGTAAGGATTTTCATTAAATTCCCAGGCAATGGGGAAGAGAAAGACATAGAGAGCCGTGGCTGTCTCACAGTCCTCTGTGTTACCCATGTACATCCCAAACTGTGCTTTTGTTTGTAATTCTTCCACAGCTGCTATATGCTCCCTAACCACCATCTACTCTATTTCTGCTTAATATATATTCTTGGCATGGCCACTTCAGGGGAACTATAGAGGGAGCTGTGGCCATGCTTCAGTTCAAGAGGCAACTGTACCCATTTTGAACATGGGCAGAGGTTCATGATCTGGCCACCTCCCAAGAAACACACACCATCTACTTGACATCAGAATTCTATAATGAGAAATGACTACACCTTGCAGAGCCTCTCCCCTCTGCAACTGATAGGTCACTTGTTCTCATGCCAGCATAGGTCAAGTACATTGCCTAATAGGAAGGTATTTTCTAACAAGGTATATAAAACTTACCCTCAAACAAACAAACAAACAAACAAAAACAAACAAACAAACAAACAAGAAAACTTACCCTCATCAGGAATATAATTGAATAGTGAGTCTAGGACCTGAACACACATTCTCCAGATTTAGGACTTCCCACACCTGGCCCTGGGACATGCAGAATGCCAAACGATCTATCTGAGGAAAACAGTCACTCTATATAAACGTACACCAGGAAGAGCAGAACCTAGACCCTGGGGTCATGCCACTGGGGCATTTTGGCTGGCCGACCCGGCTCATGCAAACATTTTAACAAGATGTACAGAGCTGTTAGTGGACACACCCATAAAAGGAAAAGGTTCAGTTGTCAAGGACAGACCTGGCCAACCCAAGGCAGTGCTGTTTCCAGAATATGCCCCAATACTACCATGTTATGAGTCATCTGGATACCTACTTCCTCAATGATAAGAACACCGGGTAGTTGTGATACATTTTGACTCCTGATCTTTCAATTCCCATTTTCCTTACCACTAATCTGTCTGCTCCCTCTGACCGCAGACCCCATTGGCAACCCTGCTCTAGTGATGTTGTATAATGCATTTGAGATTCATGTCTACCTAGCCATTGTTGTCAGATAGATTCTTGGAGGAGACTGATGCTTAGAAAAGTTCCTCCATCAGTATACTACCCATCTGCAATTGTCCCACCCACTTTAGTCCTGAATCTGTTTCTATCAATATGCACTGTCACAGCAATTATGGCATCCATTCTGAGTTCAACAAGTGGTCAAACAAAAGTACATGCTTTACAGGTTTCTGTCCCTTTATAGTATCTCATCTCATCCTCAGAAGTGACCTTCAAGTATTAAAAGCCTTTTCCACTTGGGAATTATTCTAGGGCTATGTCCCTTCCTTTGACTTTTCTACAGTCTCATCCTTAGGCTTCCCTCTGTCTCAGGCTCATAGGATGTTATGACTTAAGTTTGCTTGCTTGCTTGCTCTCTTTTTTTGTTCTCTCTCTCTCTTTCTCTTTTCTCTTTATACCCCTTTGGCTGAGTGACCAACTTTTCTACTGTTTACTTTGTGTTCTGGGATTTTGACACACAGTTCTCCATCTCCCAAGCCCTGTACCCTACAGGATCCCCAGTTCACCATGAGAAGGAAGACAAAGTCAGGCCCCATTCTTGTCATTATCAAAGACCAAGAGATACACCAAGGAAAATGCCACTTCATTTCTTCTCAGTGACTATCAGCTTTTGTCTACTAAATCTTCTCCTTTCCCAGAAACAGTCCACAAACTCGGAGTTAGCTCACTTTAGCCTATCTCTTGGCTTTATAAAGTGAAATTCTCACCCTCCACACCTTCACATGACTATATGACCAAATTGACAAGGAGATTCTTCTAGATTCAAATCCTCGTTCTTCCACTTATCAGTTCTATGAAACTTTGTCCCTCTGCTACCACTTTAGTGATATATGAATGACAATATTTGTATATACTACATATACCATTGAAGAGATTAACTATTTAAAGGTCCATGCAAGCCGTCCATATATACCTGTAGCAAATGCTCAATAACATATAGCTTTATTTCTGTTTCTACTTATAGACTTTTGGTACCACAAAACTGAGACACAAATCAACTCTTTTAATGTTTGTTCTTTGTAATTATTATAAGATTTCACATAGTTCAAGAAAATATCAGAAAAGAAAAAGCAAGAACCAATCAGGTTCTCCTTCAATTAACCCATTAAACTCATTTTGTTTTTTTTTTTTTAAAGTGAAAGAATCTCATACCTTAGGATAATTTTTTCAAAGTTTTCATGCATTTGCATTTGCTTCAGGGAAGTTGAATAACCTTCCCCATACCTCACCCCAACCCCTACCCTTTTCTCTGGAAAGTTATATATATTTTTAAATGCCTCAGAGACAATCTATTAAATGAATAATTTGGAGCCAAAATGTCTGTTTCATTTTATTTGTTTTTCCTCTAGTTTGATAAAGTGGCCAATATCACTTGACTTGTCCCTAAAGTATTCCATGTTAGATTTCTTTCCTTACTGAGAAAATAGCATATACAGTAATTCTTCCTCTACTATATATAAATTCCAAATGCTACCTTAGCAGGATTATGAAATAAAAATGAATGCTTTTTTTTAAAGCATTTATGGAGACCAGGGAATAAATGATAGAATTTTCTTATATTTCTTGTATATGCAGATAACAGATACATTTAATGCAAGAAGGAAATAGAATTTTAATAGAATTTTTAACTAAAGATCTTGAAACAAAACTAGACATACATTTTAATTGAATTTCTGGCTCAAATTACAGCAAACCATTATAAATCATTAGGAATCAGTTTTAAAACTGCTTTCACTTTTCCCCATATTACAAACACAGAGGTAAGCTTTTACAGCTTCAGATAAGTGTTAATAAATTACCCGAATTTCAAAATTAATGGCTGCCCGGCTGCTTTGGGGAGATATCATTGTGTTTCATGAATATTTTGATTTTGTGATTAGATCAAAATGCACTGAATTCCTAAACAGTCATAACCAAGGTCTGCTGATCATAAACTGTTCTTTTTTAATAAATTATATTCCTCACAAATCTGCTGATATGGAATAATTAGAAATTGGTTGCCTGCATTTACTGTAATATTTGCATGACTTTAGATCTCCACCTACTGATCTAGAGGCTGGCAGGAAATGTACATTTTGTACATTTCTAAATATACCTTGCCTGCAGAGATAATGGTTTATATTGTGATGGTAAGAAGGTTTTTATTTGCAAAAAACAAAGAGGTGTCACTTGCCAGTTCTGGAAGACATTGATTAGGCAGTTTATGTCATTCCTATTCAGAACTTATTATTTACAGCTTTCTTGTTTTCTTTCCTTTGTAGGAGATAAAGATCTGTATCTTGTAAACTGCTTAAAGAGTGTCTATTTTGTCTTTTAGAAAGTCTTGAAATACATTTTATAGAATGCAAGCATCCTTGAAACTAAATGTAAACTGAGTAAAATACAGTATCCCAATTTATTATAATATCTCCAAGCATAATCTTTAAATTAAGTGGTTTATAAATAGTTACTCTGAAAAAAAAATCCCCAAGTGTAAATCCATCTTTTACTATCTAAAGCACATGTATCTAAATTTGAACCTCTATAACCTACACTATGTAATCTGATAATTAAGTACAGTCATTGTAGAAACCAGACTGCAAACACATAAGGCTATTTTTATTCTGCTAAATCTAATGATCTTGTACAAAGTTGAGTGACTCCAGGAGCTAAAAGTTTGTGTTTTAGAATATTCTAATACAAGAATATTTATGGAGTATTTCTGCAAGGCTCATTGAGAAAGAGGTTTTCACCAAGGGAACAAGAACAATTCTCGATAAAATTCAGGAAAAGGGTACAGGAGGCTTTCAGCTGCTTCTCGTCACCTTGTAGAGGTCGGAGGAACAAAGAAGGGATTCCTAGGGGCATTGTTTCCTCTAGTTACAGGATAGGCACCTTCCTCTGAGACTTCATAATTGAAGGCCCAGGAGTTCAAAGTTTCCTAAGCCTAGTGGAGTTCCAACAAGAGCAATTCCTCCATGGGTATTTGGGTTGGGACTGGGCTCAGATCAGTTGCCTTGGTTGTGGTTCATGGCGCCTGGCATTTCCTCAAAGACTTTTCAGCCTTGGCCATAATTGCTTACTCTTGGGATTCATTGCAACTCCTCAATTAACCACAAACACAAGAGGAAGTAAAAAGAATACCTAGATTCAAATGATTAACAGTTCAAGGAAAGGTTTTTAATGAACAACATTTAATCTTAAGGAAAGATCCTACTACCCTAAATTAGTAAATGCACAAATGTTCATTTGTTTCTAGGAAAGTAAAAGGCGGGTAACAGTCATATTTATAATTGGGGAGCCAGGCCTACTGTGGCTTGGCATGTTGGCAAATATATCTAAAATCCTGCCCCCAAATCCTGATTAAAGCCCATGAAAGGAAAATTTAGAATGTAAACAAAAGCAGAGCATGAACTGAAATCTAACTAGTTTACCTCTCAGGGCTGTATATACGATGAAGTGTATGAGATGCTTAAAGGCCTAGAGTATTCAGACGGTCCATGACTTACAAGCATTCAACTTAAGATGTTTCAACCTTATGATGGTGTGAAAACAATACATATTCAGTAGAAACAGCACTTTGAATTTTGATTTTTTTCCTGGTCTAGTGATGTATGTATAGTACAGCCCTCTCTTGTAAGACTGGGCAGTGGCAGCAAGCCACAGCCCACAGCCACATAATCTCAAAGGTAAACAACCAATACACTTAACAACCATTCCACACCAATAAAATCATTCTGTGTTTCACTTTCAGTACAGTATTCAACACTTAATTATAAAATAGGCTTTGTTAGATGACTTTGCCCGACTGTAAGCTAGTATAAGTGTTCTAAGCAAGTTTCAGGTCAGCTATGATGTTTGGTAGGTTATTAAATGTATTAAATGCATTTTCAGCTTAAAATGGGCTTATTGGTACTATAACCTCATCATAAATCAAGGAAGATCTGTATAAATAATAAATATTACATAAGAACACAAAACAAACACCAACCACATAAATACTAAGGTATTTATGGAGATAAACTTTCAGCATGGATTTTTTTTTGTTCTCATCTGACCTCTTTTACACATTCTTTCTGTTTCAGCCATCTGCATTTTCTACATAAATCTTTATTTATGTTCTATTTGCATTGAAAAACTTCAGGTGAGAATCTTTTTATTTTTTTAACTCAAAAGAGAAGGTGCCTGCATTAGTCATACATGTCACCATTTGCATACACAGAGGCATCTCTATAGCCGCAAGCAGCTCCGTGCTTCTTAATGTAAGTTGGAATCTGCACTGTAGAACCACATTTTCCCAGAATCAAACCTGTCATCAGGAAGCTTAAATCAAATTAAAATATTTTCTTCCCTCTGAATATGTTTATGTATCACAGATATATATTCTTAACACTTCACCTAGCTTTTTTCCAAATATATGGTTACTATTTTAAAATAAAGGAGGTATTTCTACTAATAGAGAATAGGTTATTCAAGACTGATTTATCCACTTAACAAATACTGAATATCTGTTTTATGGAAGGCATTGTGGTAGGCCCTTGGAATACAGAGATGAATAAGGCCAGATTCCACCTTAAGGAAGCTGGGTCTATTGCAGAGAGAAGACCATGTGTACAGTAATAGTTCAGTGTAATCTGTTCTATATTGGAAGCATTCACAGTATACCGTGTGAACAAAGGAAGGTCTCCAAAACAGAGTGGTCAGACAAGACTCCCTGAGATTCTTGGATTTTGAGAAAACCAAGAGGGGTGTTATGGACTAAAGTGAATAAACTGTGTTCCCTCAAAATCCATGTTAAAGTCCTAAACCCCACAGCAAGAGTATTTGGAAATGGAGCCTTCCAGGGATAATTAGGGTTAAATGAGTACATGAGGGTGGAGTCTCAGATTAGAGCCCTTGTAAGAAAAAGAAAATATCTCTCTCCATGCACACATGTCATGTGAGCACACAGCAAGGTAATGGCCACCTCCCAATTAAGAGAAGAAACCTCAGAATGAAACCTATCTTCTTGACATATTGATCTTGAATTTCCCAGCCTCCAGAATTAATAGAATAACTATGTACTAAGTATATAACAACTAAGAAGCTCAGCAAGGAAACAGAAGACCTGAACAACACTAAATCAATTGAATCTAACAGACAGTTATAGAACATAGAACCTAACAACAGTAGAATGTACATTCTTCTCACATGTACATAGAACATCCAAGATAGACCATGTGCTAGACCATAAAAAATACTTTGGTCAATTTAAAGGGATAGAAATAACACAAGATATGTTCTCTGACAACAGTAGAATGAAATTAAAAATTAATAACAGAAAGAAATTTGTAAAGCTCATAAATATGTAGAAATTAAACAACACACTCCTAAATAACCAATGGATTAAAGAAATCAAAATGGAAATTAAAAATACTTTGAGATGAATGAAAATGAAGACACAACATACCAAAACTGATGGGATGCAATTAAATCAGTGCTTATAAGGAAATGCAAATACCTATGTTAAAAAAGAAGAAAGATCTCAAGTCAGTAACTTAAACTTCTACCTTAAGACACTGGGGAAAAGGAAGAGGAAAAAAACCTGAAGCAAGCAGAATAAATGAAATAATGGAAAGTAGAGTAGAAATTAGTAGTTGTATCCCAGGGTGGTGTTAAAAAATGTTCTTGGGCTACATCAAGACCCAGGAAAAGACTGCATACAAAGTATTAATGTTTATCATAGTTATGAATTCAGGGCTGGGAATGGAAGCATATAGCTATAAAAGTATACTCTAAATTCTGTACCTTATAAACATAAATCTTCAAAAATTGTTCCCTCTTTTTATGCTTGTATTATGAACATACGTGTTTATATATACTTATTATGAACATGCACTTACATCTCTAGGAGAATGCTATCCTCTGGATCCTTCAAGTTCTTCTTTAGTGGACATGTCCATGAGACACAAAGTGTCTTTGGAAAGAGTAGATTACTGCACATAAACTGAGCATTGTTAGTGGAAACACAAGGTCTGCCTGGCTCCATCCTGATATAACAGTAGACTAGATATTCTTTAAAATAACTCCTATAGCACATTTTTGATAATAGAATGTTGAATAGTTCCAGCTTCACTCCTCCAAATCTACTAGCTGACACTAATCTCACCTAAATACTGTATCATTTTGATATTTATTTTGAAGTCTGAAATTATCATACTAATTCTTAGTTTTATTTTTTAAAGATTTTGTTTATTTAAAGAGAAAAAGCATGAGCAGGGGGAGGGAACAGAGAAGGAGGGAGAGGGAGAGAATCTCAAGCAGACTCCATGCTGAGCGTGGAGTCTGACATGGGACTCAGTCTCATGACCCTGAGATCATGACCTGAGCTGAAACCAAGAGTCAGATGCTTAACTGACTGAGCCACACAGGTGCCCCATAAACCCTAATTTTATAGCACAATATGCAGTGGTGGTTAAGCTCATACATTCTGAGTCCTGATTTTCTGGGTTCAACTTCTGGTTCTTCATCTTCATCTTCACATGACCTTGGACAAGTTATATCTGTGCCTCAGTTTCTTTATGTAAAGTGGGGATAAAAATAATCACATGGAAGCACCTGAGTGGCTCAGTTGGTTAAGTGACTGACTCTTGATTTCAGCTCAGGTCATGATCTCAGGATTGTAAGATCCAGCCCTGTGTCAAGCTCCATACTAGGCATGGATCCTGCTTAAGATTTTCTCCTTCCCTCTCCCTCTTCCCTTTCCACCCTACCTCACCACCACCACCCCCAATCGCTTGCTCTTTCTAAAAAAAAACAAATGAACAAACAAACCACATGGAGTTTTTTTATGAGTACATTTATAGATACATTATTTAGTAGAATGCCTACCATACAAGTGAATACATGTTGGTACTGATTATTTTCTACAAAGTATTTATACACACAAATCTTATTTAATTCTCACAACCAACTTGGGAGGTATTTTATTCTCACTCAACAAATTAGAGAGAGAGAGTGGCCCAGAAGCCAGTTTCCCATGGATCTGCATCTGTAAAACGGACTTAGATGCAGATTTTCTTATTTCCAGTCTAATGCTTTTCACACTGCCATAATGCCAAAAGGCAGGAGAATACATTGAGGAAAGTACATGGATGGACTCCATAGACAGTGGACTTGGCTTAACCCCACCTTGTCTACCTTCTAGTCATGTGTCTTTGGCTGAGGTACTCTACCTCTGAGCCATGTTTATAAGATGAGTGTATGAATTCCTACTTCATGAGGTTATTATAAAAATAATCAAGAAAAAATATCTAGCAGATGTCTGTTACATATTATGTGATCAACAAATGTTAATGTTCTTTCTTTCACATGTCCTCATAGCAATGAAAATATCCCCTCCTTACAGTAAGCTGTGCTGAAGAGAATCCCTCTGTGGCTGACAGATCAAGAGAGTCAGCTTTGAAATGTTCTCTCAGTGCTTTGTAATGTTAAACATTTAATACAATTATTGTAACTGAGATGTGCTCATTATTAGTGGATGGAATGAATGTAAAAAAAATGAGACTTCTAGTCATAAGTTTGTTATACTTTTAATGTACTGAAATGCCATATGTAGAGGCAGGAAAAGTCTGATTGTATTTTTTTTTGAGCCCTAAAAAATACAACAAAACAAAGAGCAAATAAATTTTAAAACAAAAATTTTAAATGGCAGGGATACTAGGAGTGATAACCCATATATAGATAACATTAGCCTACTTATGGGGAAATAGACCATATACCCAGCCTTTCTAATAAAATGGAATATCCAGACTTATGTGATCCAGTTGAATATTCACTATAAATTAGAATACTTATATGAATGGAGGGGAAAATTACTAAAGTTATAAAACAAAATTTCTGCAAATGTGTACAATTTTTTTGTCTTCTGAACACAGGAGAAAAGATTTAAAAGTACTTGCCAAATTAAATAACTAAAGCAATGAAAAATAGAGAGAATTGTTTAATATTGTTTTCTAGGAGGAACCTGCCAGAAGAGAAAGGTAGCCCATCAGTACCCCCCGACACATACACACAAAGCTGAAGGTTATTATCATCTGCACTGAGCCAAGAGGATAAGTGAACAACAGTTTAGAACAGAGGATATGAGGAGACTAAAATGTTGAGTTTCGACTAGGAAAATATGCTTATGCCAAGAAATCTGGGAAAATGGGATTTGATAAAAGGCAGTCAATGTGATGGAAACTTCTAAGTCACTTCTAGATTTAGTTTTCAGATCAGGACCTAGACCAGAATCACCAACATCAAAAAATATAATAATTTGTTTTTCCTTCTGTGATTGCCAGCATTTGTGCCGAAAACAAGACGGCAATATCCAAGCCTTGGCTCTGTGGCCATACTTGAGTGACTCCGGAGAAATAGAACTCTGATGGCTATGATATGATATAATGCATTTCATCCAACTTCATTGATAAAGCTCTTCTCTTTTAAATTTTCAAAAGTTATTCACACCTTACAAAATGGACCAAGCATTTGCAACAGCTCCATTTCCCAGGCATTTAACAGGAACCAGGGACATTTGCAGAATTATAAGAGGTCAAGGGAATATTTTATTAAGATAAATTTAAACTTCATTCTAAAGTTTAGTTCACTGCCCTTTTCTATGGAAAGAACACTGAAAATAAGACTTACAGTCTTAAGTATATGATACATTATTGTTGATCATGTGGTACAGATTTTCAAAACTTACTCATCTTGCTTACCTGGAGCTCTACGCCCATTGTTAGTAACTTTCTGTTTCCTCCTTCTCCACCTCCAGTAATGACCATTCCAATCTTTGAGTCCTAGAATTTGACTATTTTTGATGCCTCAAATAAGTGGACTTACTGTCTTTCTGCGATTGGCTAATGCACTTAGCATAATACCCTCCAGATTCATTCATGTTGACACATATTACATAATTTCCTTCTTATTCAAGACTGAATAGTATTCCTTGTATGTATATACCACATTTCATTATCCATTCATCTGTTGACCCATATAGATTGCTTCCATATCTTGGTTGCTGTGAATAGTGTTTCTGGATGACTATTATTTTAAAAAGGCAAATTTGGGATCCCTCGGTGGTGCAGAGGTTTGGCGCCTGCCTTTGGCCCAGGGCACGATCCTGGAGACCCGGGATTGAATCCCACATCGGGCTCCCAGTGCATGGAGCCTGCTTCTCCCTCTGCCTATGTCTCTGCCTCTCTCTGTCTGTCTCTCTCTCTCTCTCTGTGACTATCATAAAAAAAAAAAAAAGGCAAATTTTAGTGAGGATATGGAGATTTGGAACCCTTTTACACTATTGATGGGAATGTAAAACAATGCAGCTTCTATGGAAAATAGTATGGAAGCTCCTCAAAAATTTAAAAATGGATATACTATATGATCCAGCAATCCCACTTCTGGGTATTGAAATCAGGATCACAAAGTGATATTGGCACTCCCATGTTCATTGAATCACTGCCTTTTTACATTTCGTGTACTCCAGTTTTGTATTGTTAGCCCCTTTAACTTTTCACATTCTCTTCAACTAGATCATAAACTCCTTAAAGATAGAAATCCTGTCCTACATCTAAAAATAAGTAGACAAGTTGGTGATAATCTAACATAATTCCTTTGAAAATCTCCAAATGTTAATAACACCATAATACATGACTGCCCTTCTAAAAAGTCATTAAATTAGAACTAAAAAATTTAAGTGAATCCTTCAGCCTTAAGAAGTTACTGTGTACAGAAAACAACCTGGTTAGTTTGTGCCAACAGTGTTAGCTATGTTCATTCCAGGCTTAAGAATCTTTATATTCAATTTTAGCCTCATAACACCAGTGATTCAAATTCATCTTTTAAGGAAATTTAAATCATATGTACCTGGTCATGTTCAAAAGTTGACTGCAGTCAACTAATATAAAACACACATACAGGGATCCCTGGGTGGCGCAGTGGTTTGGCGCCTGCCTTTGGCCCAGGGCGCGATCCTGGAGACCCAGGATCGAATCCCACATCAGGCTCCCGGTGCATGGAGCCTGCTTCTCCCTCTGCCTGTGTCTCTGCCTCTCTCTCTCTCTCTGTGTGACTATCATAAATAAAATAAAATATTAAAAAAAAACACACATACACACACGTATACGCAGATTTTACCATTGGAAAGGATCCTCTGAGCAAATAATAAAATAAGGGCATCAAGTTGTCATACATGCAACAGTCATCCAAGAAACTAAGATGCTCAGAGTAAATTGAGGAGAATCTTAGGTGTAAAAACATGACATCTTAAGGAGCCAAGAAAAGAAGTCCTCAAAGCCTGTGTTAAAAGTAATAAGTACATTGCATATTCCACATAGAGACTTGGGCTTTCTCATCCTTATCCATCCAGTCAATATCAAAGTCATGACACTGCTCCCTCCTGACACTGAAATATAGATCCCCAAATATCATAATATTGCTTGCATCCACTGAAATGGCAGCAGGAAAGCCCACGTACCTTATTGTGGAAGGGAAAATATAATAATTTAATTATGAAGCATGAAATAAAGCCCTGAATTATTAGGATAAAGTATATATGACACTATCATAAATCTTAGTTTTGTCTATGATCCTTAACTTCAAATCCCAATTGTATATGTCATACAAAATGCTGTCAATTCATGTTTCCAATACCTCATTTTGTCACCTTTAACTTAGAATGATGCAGGGTAGTATAATCTTTCAAACTATCTAAGGATATGGTATTTTGTTAAAATTAAAAATGCCTTGGGGTGCCTGGGTGGCTCAGGGGTTGAGTGTCTACCTTTGGCTGAGGTCGTGATCCCAGGGTCCTGGGATTGAGTCCCACATCAGGCTCCCTGGAGGGAGCCTGCTTCTCCCACTGCCCATGTCTCTGCCTCTCTCTGTGTGTCTCTCATGAATTAATAGATAAAATCTTTAAAAGAAATAAATAAAATAAAAATTAAAATGCCTGATGCACCTGAGTGGCTCAGTGGTTGAGCATCTATCTTTGGCTCCAGATCATGATCCCGGGGTCCTTGGATGGAGTCCAACATTGGGCTCCTCACAGGGAGCCTGCTTTTCCCTCTTCCTATGTCTCTGCCTCTCTGTGTCTCTCATGAATAAATAAATAAAATCTTTAAAACAAACAAATAAATAAATAAATAAAAATGCCTTTCTTCATTGTCATAGAAAATTTCAAAGACCCCAGTGTACAACAGAGGGGATAAGGGATACATAGAAATAACAAAAATATAAACCATAATATAGTTATGTATAAAATATAAATACATAAAACTATAAAATATAAAGTAACAAGTGCTATAAAGGAGTGTTGAGGTGGAGGAAGGAAAAGTAGGAATGCCTGAATTCTACCTTTACCTGACAATTTCTTCTGTCTCTCAGGACTAAGGAAGCAATACATACAAGGGACAAAGATAAATGGGTGCATTATCACTTTAGAATTAGCTGGGCTAGGGCTGATACTCTAGTGTAGTATTCTCTGGCAAAGCTGGTTTGGAGAATGTATCTGATGCCCAAAGCCCCTGCTAGGCTAGCATCTCACATTCTTAATTCTCCAACTACCCACTAGACATGATGAGAATTTAAGAAAAGAGGAGCAAGACACACAGCTTATCAATTACATCTTTCAAAGGCAATGGGAAGAAGAACAAAAGAGATCTTGGCACCAGGCTACATCAATTTGCAATAGCAAATCCATCCACCAGTAAACATGGCCCAACAAATTTCTTTAATCTAACCAGATTGTGATGGAAGAATAAGGGAGATAGAGGGAACCTCCTACCTCCCCCCAAAAAACTGTCAAATGCTTTGGGAAAAGGAAAAGAGCAACGTTGAAATCAAGGGAAAATTATGTTTCTGATTTTTTTTCTTTAGTTATTTCTTCCCTGCCGATTTCCTCAGTTGTTCCTCCATCTATTTCTTAAGGCTTCCTCCCAGCGTACACTGCATTGTTACAGATGCTTTCCAAATATAAAAATACCATCTTGGTGTTTTCTAATTCTAAATTCTAAAGCTCTAATTCAATTCTAAAGCTCAGTTCAGACCTACCTCCTGAGCTTCAAGTAGTATCCATGTATTATGTTTATTATCTAACCTCATTCATCTCACCTGATGAGACAATGAAGCCATTCAATTTTATCTTTAACCTTTCCATCTCAGTTTTCTCCTACCAAGGCTGCTTCTTATGCATTATTATTTTTTAGTCTCATTTTGTACCACCACTATCCAACCAATTATGTAAACT
Source organism: Canis aureus (assembly GCF_053574225.1). Taxonomy (NCBI): domain Eukaryota; kingdom Metazoa; phylum Chordata; class Mammalia; order Carnivora; family Canidae; genus Canis; species Canis aureus. Next base: position 9,012,819 of record NC_135624.1, on the reverse strand, counting down.
AGAAATCATCACTGACTCTCTTCCTAATCTCTAACATCAATTAATAGAACACTACCAATATTAACTACTAAGTATTTTTTGTTTTCCTCCTTTAATTCTCTTTCTCCCAGACTGTGTTAATATCTTCCTTCTACTGTTGTTGGCTGTGGATTTTTTTTACCCTCAAATCTCTTCTTAGCAAAACTTCCTGCTTGGTCTACCTAAAATGTCAACCTGGTCATTTCATTTCCCTTCTCAAATCCATTCATGGTTTCCATTATCTATAGGACAAACTAAAGTTTTAAACTACAACAATTCATCCCCAAACCCTGTCTACCTCTCAGATATCAGCTTCTGCTGCTCCCTTCCCCCATCCTTTGAGTTCAAGCAAGACCTACTTCATGATGGGTTTCACCAAACACCTCCTTTTCTCAACTAGCTCCTATTAGCTCTGAGATTTGGAAAAATCTTCCTTCTCTACTAAACTTCTTCTGGGCAATTCTTTGTCATAATTTAGGATTCAGCATATCTGCAACTTCCTCCAAGACTCCTTTAATTGACTCCTCAAGTCTCCCAAATAAGACTCAACTATATTCTCCTCATCTCTCTTCCCATATTTGCTTGTACTTATTGGTGTATCAGTCATCTCCTCTGGACTGTGAGATCATTCATGGCATGATTGCATACCCTTTTGGAACATAATAGACACCTATGAATATATCTATTCATACAAAGAAAGGACAGAAAGGGGGGAAGGGGGATTTGAATACAGTTTAGTTTTGAAAAACATTTTGGCAACCAATAAATATGTAGAAGAAGGGAATCAGAGGCAGAAAGAACCTTATGAGAAAATTCATGAAATGTAAAGCTCAAGGCAATGGGTAGAGAAAGATATATGGAGGAATACATATGAGGGGAAAACAAAACTGAATGGAAATTTTGGGCAAATTGTAAAGGGCTAGAATACTGGTATAAAGGGTCTGAACTTCACTAAGCAGGTAAACCACTAGAAAAAAATTTTGAGCAGAGATAACTATACCAAAGTAGCTTTGTGAAAATAATCTATGATTGTACGCTTGAAACTAACATAACATTATATATCAACTATATTAATTATTTTAATTGATTAATTAATAATAGAACATTAGTAGAACTATTAATTTTAACAGAACATTAACTAATGTTAATGTTAATTCTTTAATAGAACATTAATTAAAATTAATTAATTAATTTTAAGAAGTAAATAATCGATAGTTATGGATAAGATGGATTACAGAGGAAGAGAGGATCTAGAGGAACCAGATAGACATGTGGCACAGTTTTCAGAATGACATATAATGAGGAGTGAATTAGGGAAATGGATTTGGGAATGGAATAAAGACCGATAAACTTAAGAGAAATTTCAAGGTAAAGAATTGCCAGGAGTTGGTAATGGATTGAAAGTGGAGAAGCAAAACAGGGAACCTGTTTGACTTAGAGATGGTGGTCTCATTAATGGATAATGAAATTCCCAGGTGGTGCTGGTGTAACAAGATTGATGATGAATACAAATCAGAACATGCTGAGCTTGAAGGTTCTTTGGGAGATGCATTTAGAGATACTCAAGTCATTGGAAATTCAGGGTTGGAGCTCAGGAGTTTGACCTTGTCTTCAGAAATAAATTAGGGAGCCATTTGCACGGATATAAGAGTCGAGAAAGAAATGTGGATGTCTTTATCGTCCATCATCTTGAGGAAATGAGTTCACATTTTTTTAAATCACATTTTATCAGACTAATATCTAAAATGTGCTAGTGCAAAGCCTTCCTGAGATAATATAAGAATGCTCTCTCTTTTCACACTTTATTCTGGCTATGTCCCACATCAGGAATCATTCATTCTATATTCTTCCGCTCCAACTTCTTATTATTACCCACTTCTCACAAGCCAGGTGAAGAGTAGGGAAACCAATAAAGATTCAGAGAAGCTAAAAAAGAACTTCTCAGAGTACAATATTGGAGATGGCATGGTCCCAACTAAGTTCCATAATGTAGCTGTGCCTAAGAATATCTGAAGTGGGATGAAGAACAGGCTCAGTGAAAATTTTAAAAACATGAAACTATGAGGTGACAGTAGTAGAAGCATTGGTAAGGTGGATATGGAAGTCACCAAGAACTTCCTGAGAAGAGTATGGAAAGAATGGTGATGGACCAGTTGCTAAAACTCAACATGGATGGTGAGTAAAATGTCTTTAATCTTTCAGCATTGAAACTGGATGAAAAATGGTATAAATAGACTTTTAAAGAACTGTGTGAAGACTTCCTGGAGGTTACCATAGGGAACAAAGCGTATATTTATTAATCTATTTTGTCCTATTTTGTCTCTCATAAAAGTCAATATAATTCCACTTATTAAAGAAATCCAGTTACTGTGATTTCAAATATGGAACTTTATGGTATATGAATCTGTATTTTCTAGGTCTTTTATGTATGTAGGAGATGTTAATCACAAGGAGATTAATAAATATTTGTTGAATTAATCTGATCCAGAGATAACAGTATTCTTATAATTCAATATGAGGCAAAAACCATTTCTAAAAATGCCAACTGACAGAACACAAAATAGGGGTAAAAATATTGCAAAGCACTCAGTCCTACCAATTATTCATAAGAGCTCCTACACTAAGACAAGCTCTTCTTATTTGCTTAAAATACTAATTTTTAAAAGTATGATTTAAAAACAACTTTAAGGTTTGTAAGAATGGTGGTAGAAGCCCATTTTCTATGGGGCTACAGGCATTGTTAGAAGTTTGGCCGGCTCAGCTTATCAGATGTTGTGCATCTTTCTGAGTCTCAGTGTTGTTAATCAAGATAGATGGCAGACTAGTTAATGCTGCTGTTAGTGAGACTGTGGTAAAGATTAGAAGGTTATCAAACAGATATAAACAGGAGTTCCAGGATTCCTATCTAACATATGAAATTAACAACTAATAGGTATCTCTCTTTGATAGTTGATTTGATTGAGTGCATGTGGATAAAAGTCAACAAGTGAACAACTTGATTGTCTGCTGAATTAATAGAATGGAAGAACTTTAAATGGTTCTGAAAGCTAATTTAATTCAGAAATCCCAGTGAGGTTCCAGCTCTTTAGTGAAACTAGTGAATAAAATGTTGGCAATTCATTCAGAATAAAAATGTGAGCATTAGCTTATTCTGTTCTTGGAATAAAACTTGGTATTTTAAGAATTTTTTTTCAAAGAAGGAGCACTACATTTATGAGTATGTTCCTGTGATCCTCTGAAGAAACACTGGAAATTAAAAGAAGGAAAACTGTCCTTTGAATTTGCCTTGACTTCACAACCATATTTCTATTTCAATCCCTCTCTTGCATTTGTCTTCCTAGACATTTTCATTCATTTGTATTTCCTTCCTTAGCAATTAAAATAATTCCCTTTTTAGGCCTATTTAAATTTGAATTGCCAGTAAGATTTGGCTATTTCAACCCCCGGTGGGCATTTATTATGTTCTATTGTGCTATGAATTGAAACACACAAAATATGACAGACCCAGGTCTAGACTCACCTCAAATCACTTAATCATTGTGCTCCAACCACCCTGCCTCTCTGTTTTCCCAAAACCTCAATCTGCTGTCTTCCTTGGGAAAACTACATTCTTTTCTCTATTTCAATGCTCTCCTTACTTGCGCTTCCTCTGAACAGATCTTACTCATCCTTCTTCCTCAGAAGAGCCTTGCCTAACCACCCATTCACACCCCACCAGCTCTGGCCTCAAGATACACAGCACCTTCTATTTTTCTTCCATAGATAGCAAGATAGCACTTTCCATCATGGTACTTAGTTAAGCACTTAAGCAGACAAATGGTGATTTAGAGCCTTTCTCTTATACTGAATTATAAACTGCATGAAAGCTGAACCCATGTTAGTCTCATCACTGTGCATAGCAGAGGGCCTGCTCTGGAGAGAGAGCTCAGTAAGCACTGTGTTGACCAATTCTAGGTGACACTAGAGGACTGAGATGAATCCCGAGGTTGTTCCAGAACAAATCCAAACCCAGGACTGGCTTTGAATTTGGAATCTCTTAGGGCCCACTTGGGACCCCTTCCTGAACAACAGGAGATCAAACAGGAGAAAACAGATCCACCATTGGGAGGCCATTTAGTTTGAACATTTCCCCCACATCAGGCTCCTTGTTGTGTCTCTAGAAAGCCTCCCAAAAGAGAATAGCCTGCTAGATATGAATAGTATTTTTGGTAAATTCTAAGCTATTTTATACCTGCTCTCTTTCTGTAATGTTTTTTTTCTGGAAAACCTGTAACATGGTATTTTTGTGTTCCTCTGTTAAATCAAGCCTTCTCAGTAAAAGGATAACACAGGCCAAATTATAATTTCCAGAAATTTCAAGTAGGTATTCAAATTCCAGCTTGCACAATGTATAAGACATCATGTTGAATGGAAAAAGCAGTATTCACAACTGCTTGTATTGTATGAGCCCTGCTGTGTCACTGCAGATAGCAATCTGTTAACTGTAAAAAGCAAAGACTGAAGAGAAGTACACTGAAATGTCAACTGTGGTTATCTCTGAGTTGTGAATTGTTGTATTGTCTTCTTTGTGTTTTTCTGCATTTCCCAAGTTATTTTATGATGATCATATAATATTTCTACAATCAAAGAAATAAGTTCCTTAAACTTCCAAGCAATACCTAGCACATGACAACTTCCCAAATCTCCTCTTCCCTTGGTAGGTACATGTTCTAAAGCACAATGTCATATAGGCCATTAGTTTCCCATCCCTCTGTATGGAAAGAACATGGACTTCAGTGGCTACTTGTCCATGCTCTAATTCTAGATCTATCGCATAAATTTATAATCTGAAGCAAGTTATTTAAGCAACTTCAGTTTGAGTCATTTGTAACAGGAAGATAATAATTTCATACATTCCAATTCAAACAAATATCCATGTGCTCTCCCAGAAGTGGCCAGAGGCCACTGCCTGTCATGATATTCCCAGGAAGGAATCTTCTGTCAAAGGAGGATTCCTGGCCTTGGGCGGTAGTGGTAATTAATACCTTACGGAGTAGGAGTAAGAGTTTTTTTGAATATGCAGACATTGAACTGAAAGTAATTCCACATCAATGAAGAGAAACCTAGAGATCCAACATACAAAATTTTGAGACAATTATCAACACCCGGATGAAGAACTAACCATGGGGGGAGGGGGGGGGGAAGTGCTTCTTAGTAACAAAGCAAACAAATAAACAAACCAAACAAAATCACCAAGTTTTTGTTGTAAAGATGGGAAAGGGAGAACTTGATATATTTCTAGTTAAGAGATGGTAGGTGAGAGACTCCCAGGTGGCTCAGCGGTTGAATGTCTGCCTTTGGCTCAGGGTGTGATCCTGGGGTTTCAGGATCAAGTCCCACATCAGGCTCCGCAGGGAGCCTGATTCTCCCTCTGCCTGTGTCTCTGACTCTCTCTGTGTGTCTCTCATGAATAAATAAATAAAATCTTAAAAAAAAAAAAAAGATGGTTGGTGAATATATGGAAGTAATTTCAGAAAAATCATTATTGCTAGTTTTAAAATGTAGTAGATATGGTTGGTAGTCAATTCCAAAATATGGTTAGTAGCATTTCATGCAATCCTTTTAGTATCCCATAATTATTGTGTTATTTCATTGAATATAAAAGTGTTTTCTTTCTTTTTTTTGCAACAGTTTTCATAGGTTGGTTCCTCAATCCTATTTTTTTTTTCTCACCAACTCTTAAATTCTTTGGTTGAAATTTCTCTAATCACAGATGCTTCCATAGTTTTCATATCTGGATAAAGAGAGTTTGAGATTTTTAATTGAGTAAACAATTAAATAATAACATCTTATATTATGCTTAATGTGCTAGCCACTCTTTTAAGTGTTTTGCAAACTTTTATAAAACTCCTATTAGATAAGTACATAATCCATTTCACTGATGAAGAACTGAGGCACAGAGTTTAAGTAACTGGCCGAAGGTCACACAGCTAATACATGTTAGACCAAAAGTTGGAACCTAGCTATTCAATTCTATCATCTATCGACTATACTGTCTCTCAAATAAAGTGAGGACTTGTTAGACAAGAGTGCTTTTCAAAATCTTAGAATTTTAGAACAAAAAGAAAACTAAGAAAAAAATATAGTCCAAAACCCAATATCACAAGGAACTAATACAGAAGCCAAGTGAAAACCTCGGGGCAAGTCTGTATGACTTTCAGTATAAAATATGATCTCTTATTGTAAACAATACATATAGAAGACAAATTTTATTGCGTTCATACATATTTCAGGTATTCTAAATGATTCACTGTTCAAAAGACTCCTAGCAAAAATCCTTCGGGGATGCCTGGGTGGCTCAGTGGTTGAGCTTCTGACTTTGGCTCAGGGCGTGATCCCGGAGTCCTAGGATTGAGTCCCACTTTGGGCTTCCTGCATGGAGCCTGCTTCTCCTGTCTATGTCTCTGCTTCTCTTTGTGTCTCTCATTAATAAATAAATGAAATCTTTTTAAAAATCCTTTTATAAGTAAAGAATTTTTTTAGCAAAGCAAATGCCCATAATTTATTTTTTAAGATTTGTAAAACACAAATTAGTTAAAGCGAGATAAACCCAAATTGAATTATTTATAATATATTTTATTATAAAAATCAATAAAGTACAATTATTATGGATCATTGACTAGGTGTATTTTTATATGTAAAAATATATTCATTTTTAAATATTTGATTTACATACACTTTATAGCTTAAGTCCAAATCCCACTGACATCAACCCCCCAAAAGTCAGCTGACATCCCTTCCTAAAAATAAGAAACTGAAACTTTCAATATTGATATTAAATTAGGACAACCCAAGACAAAAGAATGTGTTAACACTCCCAAAGTGTAGCTGACTCTCTGAGTCAAAACAATCTGAAATCATTCTCCCTGCTTATTTTTTCCCCATATAATTTTTTTTCATTTGCTATAACTTAACAGATATTATGAAACAAAGAAGGTATATATCCAAATTGACAGACAAGATATGTGTTGCCTTTTCCAGTGAATACTTCAGTACACTATAACACCTGTATTAATTAAAAGCCCATATTCCTATATCATTCCTTCCTATAAATGTCATTATATGTCAGAAATGCATGAAACATAGTAATCACTAAATGTTATTCATAACAATAATAGTGGCATGGTTATTACTATCACCATTACTATCATCACCATTATCATAATAACGATGAGTTGTACTAGAACCATAAGAGGATATCCAAGAAATGGCCTTCTTCCTCTTAGGGACCTTGTAATACCCTCCTTCCCTTCACACAAGTCATGTCTCCCCAAATGTCTTACACATGTATAAAAGGAGATCTTCACCCTTCTTTAGGAAGATGTAGTGAAAAATGGCCATTTTCCATAATATACTGTAAGAGCAGTAGTATCTACCTCATAGAGTTAACGTGAAAATAAGTCATGTACATGGAACACACTCAGAAACATAACAAGTACATAGTAAGCATTCAACAAATGTCTATCCTTTTATAACTACTATTTTTTAGTAGATATAAACAGCAGAGCTCCCAAAGCTCTGAATAAAACTCTTTCTTAAATATAATATTTTCAGAGTCAAATTACCAATGGAACAGGATCTAATAATGCTCATATCACTTTCAATTATTATTTGACTACCTCTTCTATCTCTTATTCATACACATATGAAGAAAATCTAGCCTCTGATGTTTCTGTTCTTTACCATAATTTCCTGCAAGCAAAATTACAATCATGGGTAAACTTTTCTTTCTTTTTTTTTTTTAAGAGAGAGCACTCACGCCAGGGTGAGCACAAGTGGAGGGGGAAGGGCAGAGAGAATCCCAAGCAGGCTCCAAGTGTAGACCAGCACAGAGCCCTACCCAAGGTTCTATCTCATGACCCTGGGATAATGACCTCAGATGACAAGAGTACACGCTTAACTGACTGAGCACCCAGGCACCTCATGGATATTTATGTATTATTTCTCCAGAGATAAAGTTTAACTTGTTTATATGATTTTTCCATTCTAGGCTTCTCATCTAACTTGACATTTGTTCATTCAATTCTCACAAATCATTAATAATATACCAATACTGAGCCTTTATTAAATGGCTGTTACGTGGGCAGCCCGGGTGGCTCAGTGGTTTAGCGCCGCCTTGGCCCAGGGCCTGATCCTGGAGTCCCGGGATCGAGTCCCACATGGGGCTCCCTGCATGGAGCCTGCTTCTCCCTCTGCCTGTGTCTCTGCCCCTCTCTCTGTGTCTCTCATGGATAAATAAAATCTTTAAATAATAAATAAATAAATGGCTGTTATGTGTCAAGCTCTGTCTCAGGCATTTGGAAACACGGGCTCTCTAATCTTTCCTACTGCACTGTGAGGTATTATTGTCATTTTACATAGGAGAACAAAGAAGTACAAGGAAATTAAATAATTTTATCTGTGTCATGTAGTAAAAAATATGATGGGATCTCTGAGACCACAGCCCAGACAGCTTCCACTCTAACTCATTCACTCTTCCACAGACAGAGCCGTGTACCATGGCGGGCTCCTTATGAGTTCTCAGAATGTTCCTGAGGCATGAGCCATGGGAAGATAAGCCTGATGAGCACCAAACAGCTTCCTTAACTCCTATGCTTTCTTGATATTTGCTTTCAATATGAAATGGACAGAAATGAATTACACTTATGACTTCTATCTGAGGAAGCACTTACTGAAACTTAGTAGTTCTTAAAGAAGGGGAAGTGAGCAGAAGTAAACCCAAATTATGCTGCAGCTGATGGAGAAGATCTTGCAAAGCATAATCTGAGAGTGAAATGAAATAAAAAGCCGAGACAATATCTCTGCCCCATATAACCTGCTTTGTTTTGTTCTAGCTGTTACATCTGTGCAAATCTTTTAGTTTGACTCTTTCTTTATAATAATATACATATTGGTGCTTACACCATGCCTCACCATGGAACTAAATATTTTACATTTTTTTTATCATTGATCTTCGACAATATCTTAGTAAAGATACTACTATTCCAGTGTAGGCAGTAAGGAAACACCACATAAAAGAGACTTGCCTAACATCACATATCTACTAAACGAAAGAGGCTGGATTCAATTCCAGTCATCTGACCACTAGGCAGTATTGAGTATAAATATTGCACATTCTTTTTATTACCATTTGCCATTTAAATCAAAATAATGTGAGCTTTGAACAAGATACCCTACCTCCTTCGGCTGAAGGGCTACTGAAAACCATCTAAAACATTCCCTGTGAAAAGAAACAACTGCCACATGCTTCAGACAGGCTAGAAAACCAGTTGGAAGTCACTGCTTGGCATTCTAGTTTTGAAAGGCCAAATTCAACTAAATAAAACCTTCACTTTGTATATGTGTGTGGAAGTGATTAGTCATTTAATACTGGAAGCTCTACCTGGAACACATTTCTTAATACATTTTTTTCACATGCATGATGTCTTTCCACAATTTATTGCCACATTTTATTAAACTCTTGTTACCTAGCGTGTAATTGGAATCATCACTGATACATGAAACACGAGTATACAAATCTGAAACAGAGTGGAGGCAGGTCAAAAAAATAACAGCAGAGCTAAATTTTAAAATGGGGGGAAAGACATAGACTGTAATGTTAGGAGTCCCTGCACTCTTCACCAGCTCAGAGCAATTGCTCCCAGAAAAATCATCTTATACCCCACACCCACACAAACTTGATCCTCTGTGAATAAGAAATGATGGGATAAAACATTAAAACCAGACCCAAAACTACACATGTAAGAAAATGGGCAAATTATCACAACAGATGCTTCTACATGTTTTGGCTCTTCAAAAATAGAAATTTCACCAGAGTCATATAAATTTAACTTCACCTTCTACTACATGAGGATATTCTGGTGTCTGTCAATGTTGTGGAACCAGATTTCATAAGCTCCAGCTTGTACATTTTCTCTAAAATGCAATCATGTCTAACTTTGTCGACCTTCCTTTCCAAGATCCTGGTGAAATGCTTGGCAAGGCAGAAGACAAAAGATGTTTTATGAATGAAATAATAGATAAATGGTAAAGCTGGAAGTGGATTTTTTTAACTCTATTATATAAAACATTGAGAAGTTTGTTGGGATCCCATGGAATCTTTTACAAGCAAAATTAGGTCCTAGGCTCTTTTTGTGAAATAACTGTCTTTTTTAGTTTCATTTTTCTATGATATTTCTCTGAATTCAATGTCTTTCATCTCCAGATTACAGCCTTATTTTCACCCCAGAGCATTATATCCATTTTCAGGTACATTTAAGGGCCACACTAGAAATTTTACAGTAAAGATACTGTCACCAGCAGACAGGAAATACTGCATTTACTTTACTGAAAGACAGGCAAAGAACAACAAAAATATGAAAGAGAGAACAGAAAGAATTTATCTTACAATTCCTATCAAAATCAGACACAATTACTCCTATCTTCTAATTACCAATGTTTGCTATCATTGATGCCATAATTTTTAATAAGCATCATTGCTTAAGCAATGCCAAGGATAAATTAATACACATTATTATTACCAATGACCATCTAGCTATATATGAAGATATATAATCAAGATTTTTGTCTGATCAAGGTTTTATAGCATTCTTTACAATATTTTTCTGATTCTGAAAAGTACATTTATGGGAGAAAATATCTAACATGTGGAAATCATAAATAAAAAGATTTAAAGTACCCTTAATTTCATATCCACAAATAACCAGCATCATTATTTTACTGTATACTATAAAAATGACAATAATGCCATGTGTACAATAAAAGCAAAGCCCCTTTATGCTACTCTTCCAAAACATGCCCACTCGGTCAAGGACAAGAGCCAGTCAACAAATACCTATCTGTGCACCAGGAACTGTTCTAAGTGTGTGGGACACTGTATTGAGCATGAGAAATGGAGCCACTCTCCTAAAGAAACTTATATTCTACTGGCTGGAAAAAGAGTAAATAAGTAAAAAGATACATGTTATAAAGAAGATAAAGTAGTATAGAGTAGATAAAGAGGTAGAAAATGTCTCTGGAAGCCTCTGGGGAGAGATGACATTTGAGTTGGGACCTGGCTCCCAAATAAGAACATTTCAAGCAAAAGTCTCATGCATATATTGAAGGACAGAAAGGAGATCAGGATTTCTGAAATTTGTTGAATTAGAGAGGGAATGGAGAAAAATAAAGTTGAAAAGTTAAGAAAGGGCCAGATCAAAGAGAGCCTCATGGGAGTTTAGATTACATTCTGGTTAAAGACGGTTTTAATCAGGGGAGTGACATAGTGTGATTTATAGTTTAAAGTTGGCCCTGAAAAAAAAATAAAAAATAAAAAAATAAAGTTGGCCCTGGCTACATACAGATGATGTTCACTGAGAGAACAAGAGAGAAAGCAAGGCAGGAACCATCACAGTTTTCTAGGCAAGTGATGATGGTGGCACAGACTAAGGCTATGGCAGTGGTGATGATGAGCAATTAGAAGCAGGGTGCATTAGTAAAAGGGTGAAAATTGCTGCGAGATCAGATGCAGTGAGGAGAGGAAGAGAAGAATCAAATCCCAGCTAACTCCTATTGGCAGGTGAGAAAGATCCCTCTAGATATGTTTCTCATGTAAATTCTATTATAATCTTTGAATGTTCTAATACCTTAAATATTGATGATAATAATAGGTGCTATTTGCTATGTATCAGATGCTCTAGGTAAATTATCACAATTAATCAATTAAATTATTTCCCAAAACTTTAAGATAGATACATGCTATTATTAGCTCCATTTTATAAATAAGGACACAGAATTAGAGGTTAAGTAGCTTATTCAAATTCACATAGCCAATAAGTGGTTAAAGTAAAAATCAAAGCCAAACCAACTTGACACTAAAAGCCCCACCCTTGGGATCCCTGGGTGGCGCAGCAGTTTGGCGCCTGCCTTTGGCCCAGGGCGCGATCCTGGAGACCCGGGATCGAATCCCACGTCGGGCTCCCGGCATGGAGCCTGCTTCTCCCTCTGCCTGTGTCTCTGCCTCTCTCTCTCTCTCTGTGACTATCACAAATAAATAAAAATTAAAAAAAAAAAATAAAAATAAAAGCCCCACCCTTAATCACCTTGCACGGTGTCTGACAACGTGCCAATATTTATTTATCCCATCTCCTTGCCGCATATTTAGTTTTCAGATGATCCCTGTTAAAAATAATGCTACAATGAGCATTACTGTAAATACATTTTATACTTTTGTGATTATTTCTTTAAGGTAAATTCCTAGAAGATAGTTGGTATAATAAAATTATGGAAATTTGTTTTAAGATTTTACTCATTTATAAGAGGCACAGACACAGGCAGACTCCATGCAGGGAGCCTAATGCAGGACTCGACCCTGGGCTGAAGGCAGGCACTAAACTAAACCACTGAGCCACCCAGGGATCCCCGAGTTATGGAAACTTTTAAGGCCTTTGATACATAAGCCAATCTTCCATTTTACCAAGTTCAAATTTCACCAGGGATGAATGCAAACAATTTACACATCATCATTATTTTTATGATCATTTTTTAAAAAATCTCTCTGTCATACCCTGACTGCTATCACACATTTAGAAAAGGGCAGAAATGCAATGTGAACAGAAGCAAGCTGACACCAGGTGTCTGTTCTTAACCATTATATTATGCACTTTCCCTGCTCTTTAATATAACACAAAGCAAGTTAGAGACTTTTTTCCCCATATTTTTAACCATGGAACCTCGCATCACTTTTTGAATAATCAAACTTTGCACCATTGATCTGAAATATCTGAAATGCCAAGTTCATCCTCATCATCATAATTATTATTAAATTAGCCATTTAATAGTACTTTAGATAAATGAAATCATGTAGTATTTGTCCTTCTGCTACTTGATTTTAATGTTTTCTAGGTCCATCCATGTTGTTGCATACGGCAAGATTTCCTTCTTTTTTAAAGTTTTAATTTAAATTCCAGTTGGTTAACATACAGCGTAATATTAGTTTCAGGTGTAGAATTTAGTGACTCAACACTTCCATACAACACCTAGTGCTCATCATAAGTGTCCTCCTTAATTCCCATCACCTGTTTCACCCATTCCCCCCACCACCTCTCCTCTGGTAACCATCAGTTTGTTCTATATAATTGAGTCTGTCTCTTGGTTTGCCTCTCTCTCTTTTTTCTCCTTTGCTCCTTTGTTTTGTTTCTTAAATTCCACATGTGAGGGAAATCATGTGGTATTTGTCTTTTTCTGATTTACTTTGCTCAGCATAATATTCTCTAGCTTCATGTAGTTACAAATGGCAAAAGTTCATCCTTTTTTATTGCTGAGTAATATTCCTGTGTGTGTGTGTGTGTGTGTGTGTGTGTGTGTGTGATCTTTATCCATTCATCAGTTGTTGCACATTTGGGCTGTTCCATAATTAGGCTATTGTTGATAATACTGCTATAAACATCTTGGTGCATGTATTCCTTCAAATTAGTATTTTTGTATCCTTCAGGTAAACCACATAGTAGTGCAATTTCTGGGTCAGAGGGTAGTTCTATTTTTAACTATTTGAGGAAACTCTATACTATTTTCCAGAGTGGCTGCACTAATTTGCATTCTCATCTTCATTATAAGAGAATTCCCCTTTCTCTATAGCCTCATCAACACCTGTTGTTTCTTCAGTTGTTAATTTTAGCCATTCTGACAGGTGTGAGGTGCTAGCTCATTGCAGTTTTGATTTGTATTTCCCTGATAATGAGTGATGTTGAGCATCTTTTCATGTGTCTGTTGGCCATCTGGGTGTCTTCTTTGGAAAAATGTCTATTCATGTCTTTTGCTCATTTTTTAACTGGATCATTTGGTTTTTTGGGTGTTGAGTCTTATAAGTAAGTTCCTTATGGCTTTTGGATACTAACCCTTTATCTAGTATGTCATGTGCAAATATCTTCTCCCATTCCATAAGTGGCCTTTTTGTTTTGTTGACTGTTTTCTTGCTGTGCAGAAGCTTTTTATTTTTATGAAATCCCAATAGTTTATTTTTTGCTTTTGTTTATCTTGCCTCAGGAAACATATGTAGTAAGAAGTTGCTACAGCTGATGTCAAAAAGGTTACTCCTATGTTCTCCTCTAGGATTTTAGTGGTTTCTTGTCTCATATTTAAGTCTTTAATCCATTTTTTTTAAAGATTTTATTTATTTATTCATGATAGTCACACAGAGAGAGACAGAGAGGCAGAGACACAGGCAGAGGGAGAAGCAGGCTCCATGCACCGGGAGCCCGATGTGGGATTCGATTCCGGGTCTCCAGGATCACGCCCCGGGCCAAAGGCAGGCGCCAAACCGCTGCGCCACCCGGGGATCCCTTTAATCCATTTTGAATTTATTTTTATTATGGTATAAAAAGGTGGTCCAGTTTCGTTCTTCTGCACATTGCTGTCCAGTTTTCCCAATAGCATTTGTTGAAGAGACTTTTTTCCATTGAATATTCTTTCTTGCTTTATAGATTAATTGACCATGTAGTCTTGGGTCCCTTTCTAGGTTTTCTATTCTGTTTTATTGATCAATGTGTCTGTTTTTGTGCCAGGACAATACTGTTTTGATTACTACAGCTTTTTTTGAAAAGATTTTATTTATTTATTCATGAGAGACACAGAGAGAGAGAGAGAGAGGCAGAGACACAGGCAGAGGGAGAAGCAGGTTCCACGCAGGGAGCCCAATGTGGGACTTGATCCCAGGACTCCAGGATCACCCCTGGGCCAAAGGCAGGCGCTAAACCACTGAGCCACCCAGGGATCCCCGCTACAGCTTTTAGATATAACTTGGAGTCAGAAATTATTATGCCTCCAGCTTTGCTTTGCTTTTCCAAGGTTACTTTGGTAACTTGGGGTCTTTTGTGGTTCCATACAAATTTTGGGATTGTTTGTTCAAGTTCTGTGAAAAATGCTGATAGGGATTGCCCTGAATGTGTAGAGTACTTTGAGTAGTATAGACATTTTAACAATATTTATTCTTCCAATCCATGAGCATGGAATGTGTTCCCATTTCTTTGTATCATCTTCGATTTCTTTCATCAGCGTTTTATAGTTTTTAGAGTATAGATCTTTTACTTCTTTGGTTATGTTTATTCCTAGGTATCTTGTGTTTTTTGGTGCAATTGTAAATAGGATTGATTCCTTGATTTCTCTTTCTGCTGCTTCATTATTAGTGTTTAGAAATGCAACCAGTTTCCGTACATTGGTTTTGTATACTGCAACTTTACTGAACTCATGTATCAGTTCTAGCAATTTTTTAAAGGACTTTTTTGGGTTTTCTATTTAGAGTATTATGTCATCTGTACATAGTGAAAGTTTGAATTCCATTTTCCCAGTTTGGATGCTTTTTATTTCTTTCTGTTGTCTGATTGCTGTGGCTAGGGCTTCCAGTACTATATTAAATAACAGTGGTGGATATCCCTGTCTTGTGCCTGATGTAGAGGAAAAGTTCTCAATTTTTCCCCATTGAGGATATTAGCTGTGGGTTTTTTCATATTTGTCCTTTATTATGTTGAGGTATATTCCCTCTCACTCTACTTTGTTGAAGGTTTTTAACATGAATGGATGATGTACTTCATCAAATGCTGTCAAATGAAAGCATTTGGCAAAGTACATCTACTGAAAGGATCATATGGTTCTTATCATTTCTTGTATGAATGTGGTGTATCACATTGAGAGATTTGTGAATATTGAACCACACGTGCAGCCCAATTATAAATCCCACTTGATTGGGGTGAATGATTCTTTAATGTACTATTGGTTTCAGTTTGCTAGTATTTTATTGAGAATTTTTGCATCTATGTTGGTCAGGGATATTGGCATGTAGTTCTCTTTTTCAGTGGAGTCGGCCTGGTTTTGGTATCAGAATAATGCTGGCCTCATACAATGAATTTGGAACTTTTCTTCCCATTTCTATTTGTTGGAATAGTTTGAGAAAAATAGTTATTAACTATTCTTTATTTTTTAAAAGATTTTATTTATTTATTCATGGGAGACAGAGACAGAGAGAGAGGCAGAGACACAGGCAGAGGGGGAAGTAGGCCTTATGCAGGGAGCCCAATGCAGGACTCGATCCCGGGTCTCCAGAATCACACCCTGAGCCAAAGACAGACGCTCAACTGCTGAGCCACCCAACTGTCCCTATTAACTCTTCTTTAAATGTTTGGTGGATTTCACCTATGAAGCCATCTGGCCCTAGACTTCTGTTTGCTCAGAGATTTTTGATTATTGATTTAATTTCTTTGCTGGTTATCAGTCTGTTCAAGTTTTCTATTTCTTCATGTTTTAGTTTTGGTAGTTTATATTTTTCTCAGAACTTATCTATTTCTTCCAGGTTTTCCAATTTTTTGGCATATAGTTTTTCATAATATTCTCTTATAATTGTTTATATTTCTGTGGTGTTGGTGGTTATTTCTCCTAATTTGTAATTTTATTTATTTGAGTCCTTTCTCTTTTCTTTTTGTTAAGTCTGGTTAGGGGTTTATTGATTTTACTAATTTTTTCAAAGAACCAGCTCCTAGTTTCATTGATCTCTTCTGGGTTTTTTGTTTGTTTGTTTGTTTGTTTCTGTGTCATTTATTTCTGCTCTGATGGTTACTATCTCCCTTCTGCTTTTGGCTTCATTTCTTGTTCTTTTTCTAGCTCCTTTAGGTATAAGGGTAGGTTATTTATCTGGGATTTTTCTTGCTCCTTGACATAGGCCTCTATCCCTATTATACTTTCCTCTTAAGACTGCTTTTGCTCCATCCCAAAGGTTTTGGAATGTTGTGTTTTTGTTTTCATTTGCTTCCATGTATTTTTTTTTATTTCTTTTTTGATTTCCCAGGTGACCCATTCACTGTTTAGTAGCATGTTGTTTAACCTCCATATATTGGTGGTCTTTTCAGTTTTTTTTCTTGTGCTTAACTTCAAGTTTCACAACATTGTGGTCTGAAAATATGCATGGTATGATCTCAATCTTTTGTACTTGTTGAGACCTGATTTGTGACCCAGTAGGTGATCTATTCTGAAAATGTCCCATGTGTATTTGAAAAGAACGTTGTATTCTGTTGCTTCAGGATGGAATATTCTGAATATCTCTATTAAGTCTATCTGGTCCAGTGTGTCATTCAAAGCCATTGTTTCCCTGTTGATTTTCTGCTTAATCTGTCCATTCATGTAAGTGGGGTGTCAAAGTCTCCTATTATTATTGTTTTATTATCAATGAGTTCTTTTATTTTTGTTATTAATTGTTTTATATATTTGGGTCCTCCTATGTTGGGTGCATAAATATATACAATTGTTAGATCTTCTTGATGGATTGTGGTGTTCATCTTTGGTACAGTCTTTGGTTTAAATTCTAGTTTGTCCAATATAATAAGCGTACGCTATTTCAGCTTTCTTTTGATGTCCATTTGCATGATGTTTCTCTATCCCTTCACATTCAATCTTCAGGTGTCTTTGGGTCTAAAACGAGTCTCTTGTAGGCAGCATATAGATGGTTCCTGTTTGTTTGGGTTAGCCATTCTAACACCCTATGTCTTTTGGTTGGAGCACTTAGTCCATTTTTATATTCAAAGTAATTATTGATAGATATGTATTTAGTGCCATTTTATTACTTGTTTTTTTGTTGTTTCTGGAGATTTTCTCTATTCCTTTCTTGCTTTTGTCACTTTTGTTTTTTCCATTCCACTTAAAGATTCCCCTATACTATTTCTAGCAGGGCTGGTTTAGTGGTGACGAACTCCTTTAGTATTTGTTTGCCTGTGAAACTCTATCTCTCCTTTTATTCTGAATGACAGCCTTGCTAAATAGAGTATTATTGGCTGCAATTTTTCCCATTCAGCACATTGAATACATCATGCCACTCCCTTTTGGTTTGTCAAGTTTCTGTTGAGAGATCTGCAGCTAGCCATATGGGTTCTCCCTTATAAGTTAGGGACTACTTTTGTCTTGCTACTTTTAAGATTTTTTTTCTCTATCACTATATTTTGCTAATTTAACTACAATATGTCTTGGTGTTGGTCTGCTTTTCTTAATTTGAATGGAGTTCTCTGTGCCTCCTAGATGTAGGCTTCTGTTTCCTTCCCCAGATTAGAGAAGTTTTCAGCTATTATTTCCTCAAATAAATTTTCTGCCCCTTTTCTCTCTTCTTCTTCTTCTAGGACTTCTATGATACAACTGTTATTACATTTGATGGAGTCACTGAATTGCCTAAGTCTACTCTCGTGATCCATAATTCTTTCTCTCTTTTGTTCAGCTTCATTATTTTCCATTATTTTATCTTCTATATCTCTTATTTGTTTCTCTGCCTCCTCCATCCTTGTGTTCATTGCATCCAATCTGTTTTAAACTTCAGTTGTTGCATTTCTCATTTCTGACTGATTTTTTAAACTATTTTATCTCTGTGGTAAGGGCCTCCCTGAAGTCTTCCATTCTTTTCTCAAGCCCAGTGAGTATCCTTATGATTGTTGCTTTAATTTCTCCATCAGGCATGTTACTTATAACTCTCTCTTAGATTTCTGGCTGTGACCTTATCGTGTTCTTTCATGTGGGATGAATTCTTTAGTCTTGGCATCTTGTCTAAGTCTCTGTCTTCTCTGTGTTAGAAAAGCCTGCTATGTGTGCTGCTCCTGAGAATAATGGCTTTATGAAGAAGAGATCATATAGTGTCCAGGGCCTGGCACTTCAGGAAGTATCTCTGGTGTGTGCTGCATGTACTCTGCTGCTGTGTTTTGGCTGCTCTGTCCTTCAGGCCAGTCATCTGCAGAGACTCTCCTTGCCTGTACCAGGCAGTGTTTGGACCTTGATCAGAGTGTGGTGAGTTTGAACTAGGTGAACTCTGGTCTGCTTGTTAAATGAGACCTGATGCTACTTCCACTAGAACTGAAGTCCTCAAGAATTCTCTGGTTGGGAGATATGGGTGGGTGGGGGGGGGGGGGGCTGCTGGTCTTCTGAGGAAAGGGTCTGCTGTGCTGGGACTGAGTCACACTTGACTGAGAAGGGCCTTACTGGCAGAGCGCAGAGGTGCAGAACTTGGGTGTAAGCAGGTTAGGCAGCCAGTGTCCGATGCTGTGCTGGTTACTGCAGGTGACTCCCTGTTTATGCTGAGGGATGGGATGAGAAATGGTGCCAGGCAGCTCCTTTGTCCCTGGAGAGGAGTCTCCATGAAAGCTGCCTGTCAGGGAAGCACTCCCCGAAAAGCAAATAATTCCCCACTGTGCATCCCTGGTGTTTTTCAGGCCACTATTTCCACACTGTCTGCCCCCAGGATTGTGTCTGCCTTCTTGCCAGGAGCAGCGGGTGCCCTCCAGGCTCTTTCCCAGCCAAGCCCACTGACTTTTACAACTCTGGGCTTTGTGGACCAGGTGGGGGCAGGAGTCTGCAACTGGTCTTCTGGGGGAAGGTCTCTCTACCCTGGCACTGAGACAGCCCTGATGGAGAAGGGCAGTGGGCAGTCCTGCCAAAGCTCAGGGGTGTGTGCCTGGGAGCAGGCAGGCTAGGCAGTGGGTATCTGCAATGAGCTGCTTTCCAAGCTTTCCACTCTGTGCCTGTGCTGAGGGGTGGGGGAGGGAAGTGGTGCCCACTGCTCTTTTGTCTCTGGAGAGAAGTCTCCCTGCTACCTCTCAGGGAAACACTCCCAGAAGAGCTAATAATCTCCCCACTGTTCCTCAGATCCTGCAGTCTGCCCCTTGGGTTGCTTGCCTGCCTGCCTTCTCTCCCAGAGCAGCGCAGCGCCCTCAGGGCTCTATCCCAGTCCAACCCACAACCTTTAAAACTCTAATCGTTAAGCCTGCTGATTGCAAAAAGCACACGGAAATCAGCCCCTCTTGTTTTCCCAGCCAATCGCTTTGGGGAAATGTTCTCCTTGTGTGGTCCCCTGCGTGTTCCTCTCTCACTTTTCTCTGTCACGACAGCTCCCCCTCCTTTGCAACACCCATGATCTGTTTCTTCCCCAAACATGTCTCTGCACTCCTACCTTCCTTGATGTGGTTTCCTTCCTCCCTGTAGTTATGGAGTTTGTTCTTTCAGTCTTCAGGTTGACTTCTGGGGCATTTAGAGTGATTTTACAGTTATCCAGATGTGATTGAGGAATCACACAAACCTCATACCCTCCTACTCTGCTGCCATCTCAGCACTTCTCCCCTTCCTTTTTAATGTTAAATAATATCCCATTGCATGTATATTCCACATTTTCTTTATCTATTCACCTATCTATGGACTTTTAAGTTATTTTCTTATCTTGGCTATTGGAAATAATGGTGCATGGAACATGGGAATAAAGACACCTCTTTAAGATCCTCATTTCAATTATTTCCTATACATATGGAAAACCAGAATTGCTGGGTCATATAGTAGTTCTATTCTTATTTTTTGAGATATCTTCATGCTGTTTTCCATGGTGGCTACACCATCTTACATTCCCACCAACAGTGTATAAGACTTCCAATTTTTTCTACATCCTCACCAATACTTATTATTCTTTTGGTTTTGGTTTTTGGCTTTTGGTTTTGGTTTTGTCTTGTTTTATCTCCTCTGCCTTGTTTTGTTTATAATAACCATCCTAACACACATGACAACAATACTTTATTGTGGTTTTGACTTCCATTTCCCTGATGATTAGTTACATTGAGCACTGTTTCACGTACCTGCTGGCCATTTGTATACTTTCTTTAAACAAATGTTTATTCAAGTCTTGCCCATTTTCCAATCAGATTAAATATGATTATTTCAACCTTACCAAACTAGAACTTGTGGAATCACAAAAGTATAGTAGATATAGCATATCTATGTATGTTATATGTTTGATCAAAGTTTTTCACAGATTCTCTTGTTAATCTCTGAGGAAAGTATTAAGTATTCAGTTAATAGAGTGATAATGATTATTTAACTTACCAAAAGAATGCTAATAAATCTAAACAAACCAATATTGTTTTATGTATTATATGGATGAAAATATGGATGACTTGTTTTTACTAAATTTGCAGTGGACATGAAATTCAAAAGAACATGAAAGATAAAAAAAAAAAAAGAACATGAAAGATATTAGTGCCATAATCAACCTCTAAAGAGAATCACCTAAATTAAAGATGGAAACTTAAAAAATAAAATAAAATCGAAACATACATAACAAGGTCTTTACTTAATTTAGAAATGTCTCCTTCAAAGAAGCAGAACCACTATGAGTGATAGAATAATGGATTTATAGTAGAGTTTAGACCTTGCACAATCATGAGGACTAGTGAAGAAGTCTGTTCCTGAACTTAGTGTAGGTTAGCAGAGCAGACAAATCACAAAGGAAAGCTATAAGTGAAAAGGGAAAGAGTCAGGACAAACAGGACCCTATGAGGACAAACTGGAACTTGAATCCATTTCTTACCACTTGCAACTCAACAATGCAGGTGATCTGCCAAAAGAAGCTGGTGCCTGGAGCCATGTAGCTGTGCATTCACCTAGCCCAGAACTGTATGAAACTAAAGAAGGAGATTGATCACTGAGGGTTGGAAGAGTAGTGGGTTCCATAGGGTCACAAGCCTGCAAAGTGAGTCCACAGATCAGCTCCAATGTGCATGAGCTGTGGTGGCACCTAGAGCCCTCATGAACTTCAGAGCATAAAGGCCCTAGCTACACTCTGCCTTCCACATATCATGCAATTCCCACAACCAGGAATATAGTTAAGAGAGTTCTAGAAATTGTAGTTCCAGCTTAGCTCATTTGCCCTTGCATACGTCCCTTTGTCATCACACCACACAATCTAACTTTACTTTATCAGTCCTTCTTTATTTAGAAGTTAAATAAACCTCTTTAACCTTACTTAACTTCTAAATACATAGCAAATCATCCTTCCACATAATGTGATGCAGCTCTCTTCCATACAACTGAACACATGCAAACTCTCTCAACAAAAAAATAATACAAAGATGTCCTTTTATCCATTTCTGCGTGATATCCTTTCCTCTTGCAGCTGAATATCCCACTTGAATATCCTGTAACTTAAATACTGAGATATAAAGTTAACTATTACTAAGGTTAACTGCACTATTAATAAATTTATATTAAATGGTAGGGGGAGGGATCCCTGGGTGGCGCAGCGGTTTGGCGCCTGCCTTTGGCCCAGGGCGCGATCCTGGAGACCCAGGATCGAATCCCACATCAGGCTCCCGGTGCATGGAGCCTGCTTCTCCCTCTGCCTGTGTCTCTGCCTCTCTCTCTCTCTCTGTGACTATCATAAATAAAAAAAAATAAAAATAAAAAAAAGAAATTTTAAATGGTAGGGGGATTAAAGAAGAGAAAAAAAGAATTGATTAATATATAACCTGATATATTCATTTAATGCAAGGGAATAATACTCCAAAACCTGTCTGTACATACTTCCCAATTATACTTAAATATTAGAAATGGAGCCTGTTTACATTGTAAGTTATAATATTTATTTGAATTATAAATATTTGCTTATGAATCTATTTCCCCAGGAGATTGTGAGCTTCTTCATGACAGAAACTATATATGGTCCATTGTTGTATCCATAGCAACTAGCACAATGTCTGACATGTGCTCAATATACATCTGATGAACCCTGCATTTCTACAATTTTACTGTTAGTTAAGTGTAACATTTTTACAGTAGTTGTCAATGAATAAAACTGCTGACATAGGGCTTTTGGGTCTTCGACTATCGGAATAAGACAGAAAAGAGGAGCATAAAGGCCACAGTACAGAAATTTGAGGATAGAAGCATCAAGTTGCCCATGTGCTATGAATTGAAGAACCCTATGTATCCAACGAGCAAGAAATCCTTTTTTCAAGAGACAATGATGTACAGGTGGAGAAAACCCAAAACACAGTAATCAAATACTCAAGTTTTGTCTCAGTTCTCAGTTTAATCCATTGAGTGACCTTGGAAAATTTATTTAACCTCTTTGGGCTTTATTTCCATCTATGTAATGAGAAATTGAGCCAAAGAATCCCCTGTATCTTTTCCAACTATAATCTATTATATATATTACAGCCAATACTTACTTTTCTATTCTGAAATTTTCTGCTATTAGAACCTTCCTTTAAATTAGGCCATAATACCAGGGCCTTGGTCACCAGGGTTAGAACGAATGCTTTGGTTGGATTATCAGATTCTGTGTTTATAAATAAGAAGATATAGTAGGCTTCAAATAATAGACTAAAGTAGAGTGACTGAATCGAATCTATAAAGATCCCAATGTATTCTATCTATCCCAAGATTGGACAGACAAAATTTCCTAGCACATATAACTATGGAGGTTGTTCCTAGCACATATAACTATGGAAGTTGTATCCATGGATGTGATAAGCAGATGCTAGGTGACCAGGAAGTGTTTTGAAGCTATACAGAGGAAAGCAGATCCTTGTGATGTGCATGAATTTTGGCTCTAGATTTCCTAGAAGTATACAAAATAAGTGGATAGACTGAAGATAACAGGATACTATCCAGGAAGTGATTGCCAAAAGATAGTGTTAAAAAGAGCAAGCAACAAGGAATCCCTATTATGTGTCAGGTTTTGTTCTGACCTTTACAGGGATCACATCCCCTAATCCTCCCAACAATTCAGCTAAGTTGGAATTGTAATTCCTTTTATAGTTGAGGAAATAAAAGTTAAGGAACTTGCTCAGTACAAGGACCACCACTCTTCCAATCACTGACCAAAAAAAGCAAATAATTTTTCAGTCAATTTAAGATCCACCAGAAAGAAGATAAAAATAACAAGTCTTGGTAAAGTACCCCTGGATTGTTCTTTCTCCCAGGGACCTAGCCTATTCCTAGTGAGACCGTCCCAAGGATAAGATTTTCTTCTATTGGTCATGAGACTGTCTCCTAAAGTAGCTGCAACCTGTAAGGCTTAGATACAAGCATAACCAATACAATTCAACAACACAGCAGTTTGGTTTGGGCTTTCATTTAAAATGAAGATGTATTGTCACTTAACATAATTTTCAAGGATAAATAGATAATTTGGAGAGAATATAGGTGATAGCTAACTCTTCTCTATCTGAACTCAAATTCTGAAGGTTTTCAATAGTCCAACCCACCCCTAGATACCAGTCATTTTTTATACGATTAGATGTCCTGCCCTTGCTTGCCTGCCTATTACCATGATGAAGTACAGGTGTGTGTGTGTGTATAATGTGTGTACAATGCAAGCATGATTGTGGGATCACATTCATTTAGAAATTAAAGTTTACTTAAAATTCTATTCATACATTATGAATCTTGTGCTCTGATTAAACATCCATTCATTTAGAGAGGAAAGAATCTACTCTAACTGCACTTCTGGAACCAGATAGCATTTCATCAGACTAACATTAAGCAGCTTTGAAAACATAAGGGAAGTCTACACGAAAATAATATTTTTGTATCACATCCATCATAAAACAGAATAATACCTAGATAGGCAATAAAAATATACAATGGAAGAACAGAACAAAGTATGTTCTCAGCAGACAAAGTAGAATATGAAGTTGTTAAGACAAGAAGAAAACCTAAACAGATGACAAAAAATGGCATCGGAGCAATAGTAAAGAAACGAAAGAAAAGCCTTTAAAACTATTAAACAGATAAGGATACCATGCAGGAAACAGAAAAGAAATAGTATGAAACTAAGTCAGTCCGACAAACATGCAAATGAAGTCCCACACATCCAAAAAGGGAGCTTGAGCTCCTTCTAATTCTCCAATTCTGTAGTTTATAACTGTGTAGTTCCAAAACACTTGCCTAATGAATTATCTTCAAACCCCAACTTACACATTTTCAAGGGAGAAGGCCCACAAGTGCAGCTGATTCCCAGGCTCCAGTTTAGAAGGACAAAACTTCCTTTCTGGGTTCCACCTGAATCAAGAATCTAACACACATCACACATGGATCCCACATTTAATTCTTGATATTTTTTGACAAGTTGACAGGTGTGGTACATATAGAAATGTACAAAAATATAAATAGATAAACTTCAAAGACTGTTGAGGGACTGGCCTGTCAGATGGCAAAAGGGATGGAAAACACTCCAGACGCCTGCACTCTGAAACTTTCTAA
This sequence comes from Canis aureus, assembly GCF_053574225.1. NCBI lineage: Eukaryota > Metazoa > Chordata > Mammalia > Carnivora > Canidae > Canis > Canis aureus. The sequence continues at coordinate 8,987,739 of NC_135624.1, read as the reverse complement.
TGAGAATAGCAACAGAAATATGACACACTTCAAACCACCAATGTTATAAACCTCTGCCTCACAAGAGCTGTTCACAAATATGTCCTTTAACAGGAAAAGCTCGCCATGAATCTTTCTTGCAGGCAGTGCACATTTTAATGAATGCTAACATGTTTGCAAACATAATGAAAATAGTATTTCCCACAGAGCAGTGTGAGATTATTTGAATAAAATATCTGCCTTTGGACATGAGTCTCTGCCGATGATCGCAGTAGGATCTGTGCTTTATTTGTGGATTAGAAGCCAGAGTGCAGGATGGACATGTGCTTTATGAGTACTGGCTGTGGCAACCTCTCACCCGCTGACATCTGCCCAGATTGCTACTGGTTTTAAATCTCTGCATCTGAATTTTAGAAGCTAAAACTTTGGCACTGTGAGAGAGTCATGTCTCTAAATGGGAAAGTCTCACGAGGGGATGAAATTCAATACCAGAATTTCAAATATTTTATCATTGTAGAACAGAAACTGACACAAGAAAGGGAATACAATGAAAATGGCTGAAACACAGGACCCCAACAAACTGAAAAATGGTGGCATTTCAATTATAATGGAACTACTACACCCTTGGGAAGGATTAACACATGTCTCATAGGCAGTTGCTCTGATTGGAAGATACCTTCTCAGAGAGCAGGTTCTAGATTCTATGGCTCTCTGATGGTGTATAAGACTGTGTGTTTGCCAAGTGAATATTGAAATGTGGGGTATTTGTTCCTGCTAAAAACTGCTTCAGACAGCAGTCCATATTTCTTTCCAAATTTCTTCCACTTTAAATATACTTTAATTACTTCTGTATGCATTTGGTGTACATCTGGCTTGTGTCACAGGCCTTTCTTCAATAACTGCCCATTTTCCTCTGAACAAGGCCCTAAGACAAGCCTAAAAGTAAAAGTTACAATAGTAAGAATAGGGACTTAGAGAGCTAATTGGGCATCAGGAGCAAAAGATAACTTGAACTTTTAAAAAATTATTAGGATACACACACACAAAAATGTTCTGTTGCATACAATAAAGCAATGGCCACAGATCAATTCTGAAAACTCAGTGGTTTAGCACAACAGAATTTTATCTGTTTATCTTATGAAGTCCAAGTGGCTAGAGTGGTGGTGCCTGTGGGTGTTGGGCTCCATGGCATCTTCAGGGGCCCATGCTGACTCAGTCATCTTCCATACACAGTTTTCAAAGTCATTCTGGGTGTGAGATCCAGCCAGCAAACTGGGGAAGAGAGAGGATGGAGGATCATGTGAGAGGTGCTTTGCCATAGGACTACAAATTGCATGCCTTTCTTTTGCCCACATCCCACTGGCCAGTACTCAGTCACATACCCACACCTGAAGTGCAAAGGAGGCTGGGAAATGTAGTCCAGTGATGCACTAATAAGGTTCGATGAGCCTACCTGTGCGGTCCTCACTATACCCAGTTAATTTGGAACAAATTCTTCCTGTGTTTCAGGGAACTTGATTTATACTACATGCAAATTAGCAACAAGTAACAGTAATAAGTCTGATGACAGATATTAGATTTTTCAATATTTTCAACTAATTTTTTGATTTCCAAAAATAGAATAAGTTGGAGAACAGTGACGATGTATGAAGCCATATACTCATTCAGAGCCAAGATTATGTTCATTTTTATATCCACTATATCCTGACAACACCTTATTAGTGAATGTATGTGCTCAAGAAATATTTCTTGTGTAAATTCAAGAAACTTCTACCTTAGACTCAAATTCAGAAGTGTCTAGTCCCATTACTTAGGGGCCCAGAAGACTTTTTGTGATAGAGCAAGACCTACTTCTTTGGCTTAAGGAAAGCATAAAACCGGCTTCTGTATCTTCCACATGTCACAGGCCCATAGAATTCCTGGAACCCAGAGACAAACCCAAAGCCCATGAGATTCTGGTAGGTCCAACAGTCTCCAACCCATCATCTCAAGCAATTTTTGGCAGCTGGAGCATGGACTCTGAGGCCAGTCATCAGAGTTTGAGTCTGACTTTACCAATCACCATAATGCGACCTGAGCAACATGGTTAACTTCTCTGTGGCTCCATTTTACTCTCTGCACATTATTTCTGGAAATATTAAAATAATTAATAGTTGTAAAAACATTTACAACAGAGACTAATAGTAAGCACCTAGTTAATATTAGCTGTAAATGATGGCATGCGTGTATTTGCAGCAGCTAAAGTTAAATTATGGTCAGGATTGCCCCATCTGCAGTTTCTAATGCTCATGAATATCTTTGTAGATCTGCCATGTTGTCAGAATTATGGCTTGTCTTTAAGGTGAATAGTCCCCTTAATCCATTTGATATCCAAGGTTGTAGGAATAAAAACTGAACTTTAGAGTGTATTTACTATTTTTCATACAACTTACATGTACTTCCTTACTGGCAGTCACAGAAGTTTAAATATTTGCTTCAAGTATCACAGTAAATATGAGAGCTTTGTCTTCAAGACAAAGAATCTTATACACCCTTTTTGAACTCGGCCACAGTAACTTCTTGCAAGATACATCCACGAAGGCAAAAGAAACAAAAGCAAAAATGAACTATTGGGACTTCATCAAGGTAAGAAGCTTTTGCACAGCAAAGGATACAGTCAACAAAACTCAAAGACAACCTACAGAATGGGAGAAGATATTTGCAAATGACCTATCAGATAAAGGGCTAGTTTCCAAGATCTATAAAGAACTTATTAAACTCAACAGCAAAGAAACAAACAATCCAATCATGAAATGGGCAAAAGACATGAACAGAAATCTCACAGAGGAAGACATAGACATGGCCAACATGCACATGAGAAAATGCTCTGCATCACTTGCCATCAGGGAAATACAAATCAAAACCACAATGAGATACCACCTCACACCAGTGAGAATGGGGAAAATTAACAAGGCAGGAAACCACAAATGTTGGAGAGGATGCGGAGAAAAGGGAACCCTCTTACACTGTTGGTGAAAATGTGAACTGGTGCAGCCACTCTGGAAAACTGTGTGGAGGTTCCTCAAAGACTTAAAAATAGACCTGCCCTACGACCCAGCAATTGCACTGCTGGGGATTTACCCCAAAGATACAGATGCAATGAAACGCCAGGACACCTGCACCCCGAAGTTTATAGCAGCAATGTCCACAGTAGCCAAACTGTGGAAGGAGCCTTGGTGTCCATCGAAAGATGAATGGATAAAGAAGATGTGGTTTATGTATACAATGGAATATTACTCAGCCATTAGAAACGACAAATACCCACCATTTGCTTCAATGTGGATGGAACTGGAGGGTATTATGCTGAGTGAAGGTAAGTCAATCGGAGAGGGACAAACATTATATGGTCTCATTCACTTGGGGAATATAAATAATAGTGAAAGGGAATAGAAGGGAAGGGAGAAGAAATGGGTAGGAAATATCAGAAAGGGAGACAGAACATGAAGACCCCTAACTCTGGGAAACGAACTAGGGGTGGTGGAAGGGGAGGAGGGTGGGGGTGGGGGTGAGTGGGTGACGGGCACTGAGGCGGGCACTTGACGGGATGAGCACTGGGTGTTATTCTGTATGTTGGCAAATTGAACACCAATAAAAAATACATTTATTATTATTTTAAAAAAGAATCTTATACTAGAATCTCTGCATTTTTCAAGTGTTGGGCATCATGGTTTTCTAGAGGCTCTTGAAACAGAGAGACATATTGCATTATCTTGGCATCCTCCACAGCACCACCCAATGCATACAGCAGAATCTCCCCAAGTGTCCATAGAATAGATGGCTACATGGGTGAGTGGATGGGTGGGTAGTAACTTGATACATGAACCATGGCACATCATTTGCCCTCCCAAATTCAGATACCAGAAAATTTCATCACAATAAATTAAATTTAAAAACGTTGGAGTGCCGTCTACCGTGATTGATTCAAGAGCACAAATGGGGTGAGTAGCATTAACAAGGAGGAGGCCATTCTAAAATAATTTGGAATATTTTCACTTTCTTGGACTCCCTGATGGTGAAACAGGCACTTGATTGCTTAGAACACCTATCTGTTGAATATTCACACTGATGGAGGGGGTAGCGATGCAGAAAATACATAACATCAGATAATCCAAAGTCATTTATATTTGGCTCAGGAATGCTTTGCATAATAATTTTGCAGCTGATTGATCCTCCAGGGTTTGTTTGTGCTGATATTAAGGCAGTTTTCGTTCTGAGAAAATACTGACAGGAAATAGTGGGGTGTATGGCTAAACCTAAATGTAAGAAAATCATTCATTCGTCTGTTCACTCATCAGATCCTGAATAAGAGCTTACTTATGCCAGGCACTGTGATAGGTACTAAGGATAAAAAAGAAATGAGTTATTCATAATCTTTGTCCTGGAGATACTCATAAATAAATATAGTTAATAGTCAGCCATATGTCCTTTCAGTCCTGTGAATTTATATGCCACTGTGCCCCAGATTCAATATATTTATCATATCTGAAATAATAGTTAGCTTAGATAAAGGTATTTAAAAACTCAGGCAGTAGCATTTATGCTCATGAAGAATTCATAATAATAGCAGACACATATAATACTACTAGATTCTATGACTATTCTTTAAATATGCTAATTTAGCCCTGACAAACATACCTATGAGAATATTATTATCACCCCCATTTTACAGATGAAAAAACTGAGGCTCAGAAAAATAAGTTGCCTTAAAAAAAAAGTTGTCTAAAGCAACAAAGTTTGTAGGTGGCAGGTCTAAGATTTGAATCTAGGCAGCCTGCCTCCAGAAACTGCATTCTTATCATCATAGTCTGCTGCTCTCTTCAATCAAAATGCCAAATTGAGTGAGACTTAAAGAATATGAATGATTCTTGTAGAAAAAAAATTAAATTGGATCCTGATTTTCAAACCCACAAAAACTAAATTTCATTTATTAGAAAACTTCAAACATAGGTATGTCAAAAGATATTATTAAAAATTACCAAGAAAAGTAATAACCAAAAGAAAACATTTGCAAAATATGTTACAGAGAAATAATTAATATAACCTAATAGGAAAGGGAGAAAATGATATGAAGAATTCACAGAAGAAATTCAAATGGTCACTAAAATGTTAAAATGATGTTCAAACTAACTAGTTATCAAGGAATGACAGAGGAAAATATATATATAATCAATTAGCAAAAACCTACAAGTTCAACCACACTCTGCACTGATTTGGATGTAGAAAAACAGAACTCCCATCCATTGATGCTGGAAGCAGAAATGGGTTAAGCTGCTTTGGAGAGCAATTTGGCAGGATTTAGTAAAAGGGTACACCCTGCAACTCCTCATTTCTGTTAACCTTGAGAAGGAATCTCACCAGACAAAAACTCTTGTAAGGACATATATGCAAAGATATTCATTGAAGCATTGTTTGTAATTATGGAAAATTGGAAAGAACTTAAATACTCATTTCTAGGGAAAGGAATAAATGAAAAGAGAGACTGTCCCAACCTAGAATACTAAAACAGTAACAAAAGCATGAATTGATGTTGTATCAGCTTATTTCAACATCTGTATATAATGCAAAAAGTGAAAAAGTTTGACATACACACACATTTAAAAAAACAGTATACATGGATACAAATGTATGTGTAGAGAAATATGAAGCAAGAGCTGGAAGGATGCCTTCCAGATTCATGAGAGTGATTGAAATCGGGTACAGGCCCACGTGAATGGAATTGAGGATCAAAGGAAACTTCAACTTTGTCTTAGTATTTCCATAAAATAGCTCACACAAAAATGACCAAAAAATAATTTTTAAAAATCAGTCTGGAGTGGCAGGAATCTGGTGTTTTTAATACTAACCTATCTGCTCATTTTTCTAAGACAAAGAACAAAGACAAGGACATCCTCTTGGGGAGTGATATTTTTATTGAAATTTGCATGTGAACTAATCTTTATCTACTAGATGCCACATAATACTTTCTATCTTTGATTATAATTATTTGTACACATGCCTTATTTCTTGTACTTGGCCGAGCTCTTTAAAGGTAGAATTCAGGGGATCCCTGAGTGGCTCAGCGGTTTAGTGCCTGTCTTGGTTTGGCCCAGGGTGTGATCCTGGAGTTCCAGGATCAAGTCCCACATCGGTCTACCTGCATGGAGCTTGCTTCTCCCTCTGCCTGTGTCTCTGCCTCTCTCTCTCTCTCTCTCTCTCTCTCTGTGCCTCTCATGAATAAATAAAATCTTAAAAAAAATAAAGCTAGAATTCAGATCAGTGTCAGCTTTGAAGTTCCTCTAATTCACATGCACATACATGTACACACGTGTGTAAATGTGTGTGTACATATGTACACATATGTATACTCATTCCTGCACTTGTGCATATGCTTCTAAATTTACACAAAACCAAACAGGATCTTGCATGTAGAGTACTTTCTGTAAACATTTATGGAATCAATAAAGTTTGGATAAACTATTCTTTCTTTGAATAACTAGACCTAGTTATTTCTTCTGCTATAGCAAAACCAATTCTGATATGAATGGGCCAACAGATGACTGACCAGTCCTATCTCACTCAGTCAAATCATCCGTTTTAGAGGTTATAAAATGTTTTTAACAGTTACTATTTTTGCAAATGGCATCTTACTTTGAAGCATAAACAAATAAAACATAATAGAGCTTTTCTGGTTAAGCAGGAAAACTGGTTCTATACCACTCCCAAATACACACAACTTCCCTATCCCACAGTTCTGAAGAAAGCACCAGAGAACCCTTACAGTGTGGCAAACAGAGTATAGAACACTGTTGTACTTAGAGTGAAAATAGCATCGTGTTCCAACACACCATTAGCAAACGGCTCGTGCAAGAAGTGTTGATATTTTCCTGTGTCTTTTGCTGTTCTGTGCATTAGCTTGGCCTTCCTTTCAGCCCCACCCTATCTCTCCTTTGAAACCATTGTCTCCTTGACATGAAAAATGTACTTCAGAAAGCCTAATGGCTAATTACATCAAAGGGAAGAAAGTCCAAACCTCAAACAAGGAATGATTAACTGCGTAAGCTTTAACGGAAGTTATCACACCCTCAAAACTACTCCTCTTCTTTAATAAAAATGTTTCCAGTAATTTATTTTCTGACAAAGTTTGTGTTCTCTGCCCAGGAGGGACTCCTGTTTTGTTCACTCCAGGGTTGTACCCTATCTAGGGCTGGCCCTGACCATGGGCAAAGCAGGCAGCCCCCTACATAATATGATTTATGCAAATACAGCACATTGAGGGAATACATACCAGGCCTCATGGAAGAGGAAATCCCGCTTGCTTCTGTAGTGTTTCCCAAGGTGGGTTGCATGACATCTGAGCGGGTTTGCACGAAATTCGAAGAACAATGATAAGGTCGGTTTTTTCATGATCAAATAACCATGAGAAATTCTGAGTTAAACAAATGTAACAGGTTTAATTATCAACACAGATTTTAATACTCTAAAGTAGGTACCGGGAAAGATTATGTATGCATGTATTTTCCTTCTAAAAGTTCCTTGAAAATAAAGACTACCTCTGAGAGTCAACAGTATATCCCCAACACTTAGCACATCGCCTGTAATATAACATTCAGTAATGTTCTTGAATAAATTAGTAAATCAATAGCCACCGTTGTTGTGAATAATGATATTTTAAACACCACAGTGACCTGAGTACCTGTGTCATAGGGTGCATCTTAACTGTGCCTCCAAAGAATCCCACGGAGATGCCAGACAAGAATAAAAATCTACATGTCACACATAAGGAGCCTACGGGTCAAAAAAAAATGAAAGAAAAGAAAAAGGAAAGAAACTAAATTTTTTGAGGATCTGCTATGCCACTACACTACACCCAGGATCTACATGCCAACTCCTTGATATACATAATTTTATTTTATCCTCACAACAGTCCTGTAAAGTGCCTATTACAGATGAGGAAAAGTTCCAAGGTCAACTAACTTCTGATCCTTGATCTAAGTTTAATTGGACTATTCCTCACTTAAAACACACAAACAGGGCAGCCCGGGTGGCTCAGCGGTTTAGTGCCGCCTTCAGCCCAGGGATCCAGTCCCAAGTCGGGCTCCCTGTGTGGAGCTGTGGAGCCTGCTTCTCCCTCCGCCTATGTCTCTGCCTCTCTCTCTCTCTCTCTCTCTCCGTGTGTGTGTGTGTCTCTCATCAATAAATAAATAAAAATCTTTAAAAACACACACACACAAACAGAGAGACACACAGACACACACATAAAGAATATTGGGGGCAAAAAAGCAAACAACCTTTGAATAAACATGAGACAGCCATGTCTAAAATACCATACATATGTCTGGCATTTTGCCATTTTCTTTCTTTATCTTAGTTTATTTATGTATTCTTTTTATTTTTCAGATTTTGCTAGAGATGATTCAAAGATCCATGGTATAGGAACAACCTCAGAGAAATAGGACGTATGAACTTGAAAAGATGGTGGCTGAGAATTGACATGACTGATACATCAACAATATAAATTTCTTCATTCATCCTGAAATATGAAAAATAAAGTCAGGTAAATCCAGGTATAATACAAAGATGTTAAAATGATGCTCAAGGTCATCATGTCATGGAAAAGGAAAAGAGTGAATATTCATAGGCTACTTCCTATTTGCTAGATTGTGCTAAGCATTTTGTGTGGATTGTTTAAATTTAACCTTCAAACAACCTTGTGAGGCACCTAGTTTTTATATGCTCTTTATACAGATGAGGAAACCAAAGCAGATGGCAGTTAAGTAACTTGGCCATAGTGACACATTTAGTAAGTGGTGGGGCCAGAAAAACAATCATGATAATCTCTTTCCACTTAATTTAATTAGCATTCAATTTCAATGGGCTTTGGCATATATCATCATCACCTGTGAGGTAGATAAGTAAGTATTATTATCTCCATTTTACAGAGAAAGAACCTGAGGCTGCATCTAATCCAAGATTATGCAACTAATAGTGAGAAGAACCAGGGAGATTGCACATCTCCAGACCCTTAGTTCATTGTTTTTTCTATTTCACATTCATTATTGTCTCTCTCAGAACAGGGTATTAGACAAGACTCTTATGGGTGAGGCTACACACACTGTCCCAAGTCTTTCTACTCAGGGCAAGAGTCAGAAGAACCTCTGTGCGTGAAATTGGGCACGTTACTTACCGCCCTAGCATAATCTCTCCCACTTCTCTCTCCCTCAAAAAGCATTTTGGGTTAAACAATGCAAAAGAAACTATCTATAGGAGATTACTGTTGAAACAAACATATTTTTGTCTCAAAAATTAACAAGGCTTCAAGGATCTCCTCTGGCCTTTTCCTGAAAACACAGGTTAGTTATTCTGAGGGTGGGGTGGCCATTCCAACCAAAAGGAAGAACCAGCCCTAACCACACACCATCCCGAGGTAGGACAAACAAGTGTGGACTCTCAAAACAGCAATTGCCAACTATTACAATTGTGTTTTCTTCATTCAGTGTAGGTGACAATTACAATTTTAATCAAACAATCAATACTAGAAAGTCAGGAATATCTAAAGGTGACAGACTACAGGAAATCCTGTCAGTGCCCCCAACAGTTACGGATTCCTTCCCAAATTTTTTCCATTTTCATGGGCTCTGTCCTGCCTTTAGTCACCTCTTACAGTGCCTACATCTGCACATTTGTCATGCTCCTTCAGAGGATACCCAGATCCTTTCCATCAGATTGGGACAGTTTAGAAACAAAATCTACATTCCAGAATGTCTCGCGGCATCAAGTGAAAGCTGCCCTTCACAGGAATTACACCCTTATATGGCTTCTCTCCCTTCCCTGTCCTGCTTCCTCCTGTTCCCTGTAAGTATTTCTTAGAAACACTCTTAACCAATCACATGAACATGAATCCTCACCTCAAGGTCTGCCTCTGGGAAACTAGACCAAAAAGACTAATCCAAAACCATAAGAAGACAAAATAAAAACAAATGGACTCTGTTCCCTTCACACAGAATTACAGCACACAGTCCATGGCAACACAGGAGCATTACTGACTTGGAACATTAAGTTATGAATGATACATCACAAAGAAAATCTGAAAGAACACATTTTAAATGCAAGGTCTGAGTGCTGATTGATAAACTTGGTACAATAGTAAAATCTAGAAAGTCTATAGCTGGCTCCTGGATTTTCCTTAATTATCACATTACATATCTCCCCTTAAGGATCTTAGAAGAGACTACAGATTCCATTCACTCCACTATACCACTTTATCCACTTGTTTAATTTTATTCCACCTTTACCTAAAAATGTCTATTTCTAGAGACAAAAATTTCTGAACTTTGTTAAAATTTTACATTAATGAATGGTCTCTGATCCTGGTCCTTCGTTCAACAAACATTTATTAAAACATATAGTAGTGCTATATTCTACAAAAAAGAGACAAATAAGGCACAACTAGACCCTAGCCTCAAAAACCCAATACCGCTGCTTTTTAAGACATCTTTTTCATCCTTCTGGCCAGATATGACAAAGGGAAGAGAAGAATGCAGGTCTCAAAATTCTTAGTCTTGTGCCCTCTTAAGTTTTCCAATTTCTCATTATCTACTCTATTTGCTTTATGAGGGTTTCCTCTTACATGGACTGACAGTGTGGGTGATGGCAGTGGGGATGGTGAGAAGATGAATGTAGAAAGTGTGATAGGTTAGACTTATAACTGGACCTGGTGGTTGACGTTAGCTTAGAGAATGTGCAGACTTTTTTTGAAAAAAAGTCAAGAGTGACACCCAGGATGTCTAGGGCCCATGAATACATGATGGTGGTTCTTCCCAAGATAGTGACTACCCAAAGCAGGTTTTCTAGAATGAGGTGGAGAGCCTAAGGGGGTGATGAGCTTGGCTCTGGATATGTTGTTGAGTCTTCAGACATCTACCCAAAGAAGGTAATATAGTTGTAAGCTATAGGGTCTGAAGCTCAGGAAGAGATTCGATGTCTTAGAGGCCCAGAGATAAAGAAGGTCTCCTAGAGAGAGTGTGAAATGAGAAGAGTTCTGTGGGCAGAGTCCTCAGGAAAGATGACTTTCAAAGAAAGGGAAGAGGAGGGGGAGACTGCAAGTAACCTTGAGAATGAGTAGTCAGGGAGGTAGAGGGCAATCTGTCAACAATGTGTTAGAAACAAAACAAAAAAAAACAAAAACAAGGAAACATAGCATCTGGAGAAGGAGAGTGTGTTCAACTATGTCAGTTGCTGTTGAGACATCAGTGGTCAAATTTGAAAAATGTCCCTATCAACATATAATGAACAATTACCAATTCTGATCACTCTCCCTCTCCCGTATGTTGAAAAAGCATGTATCTATCTGGCACTGTTCCCCCAGACTCCCTGGCCAAGGCCTTAGAAAGAGGGCGGACCATTCACAGCCACTGTCGGCCATCCCTGACCTTTCTCTTGGGGCTAGTTGCCTCACTGCCAGAAAGGTTCTCCTAATGAAGTCAGTCTAGCTTATGTTTCAGTAGTTTAGTTTATTTTTCCTCTTCGGTAGAAGACTCTGCTTCCCTCCAATTTGGTTTTACATCCTGGAACTTTGCAATACAGATCACCTGAGATAGCTGCATGAAAGAGCGAAAAGTGGTGCCTAGCACAGAGCAAATGCTTACTAAATGCCAGCCAGAGGACAGAGTTTGACCAGGAGGCGGGGCAAGGTGTCGGGGGAGCAGGGCCCTCACCTCCCCCGGCCCCCTGCGCCGCTGCAGAACTGTCCAGCGGTCCTGACCAGCTCGGAACTCGGCCTGAGAGCTGCAGGGAGAGCGGCCGGAACACGACAGACGCGGCGGGAAGGGGGCAAAGATGAAGCCGCCTCCAGCGGGGCGGGGCCGCGACGATCCCCGGAGTCTCCCCGCCGGGAGGGCGCTCGCAGGGAGCTCGGGCGGGACCGCAGGAGGCAGCGGAGCCGCTAGCGGGAGGGCGCCCGGGGGAGAGCGGGCCGAGCTCGGGGAAGGGCCGGAGCCGCGCCGGGGGGCCTCGGGGAGGAGCCGGGGGGCGGGCGGGGGCTCCGGGCGGAGGGGGCTGCCCAGGGCGCGGGGGACACAGCCCGGGACCCTGCTCCCCCGGGACAGGCGGGGCGGGGAGGGCCCGGGACAGCGGGGACGCTCCTGCCCCGGGCCCCGAGCTGTGCGGGGCAGCGCCCCCCCCGCCCCCGAGCATCCAGGCCCCCGCGGACTGGGAGCTGCGGTGGTTACGGGGGAGCTGACTCCAGGGCTGGGGGGCGGCCGCCGCCAGGGGTGGTGTCCCTCCTGGTGTCACCCTGTGCCTGGGAGGGGCGGCCGCCAGGGAACAGGGGCCTCGGGGTACACAGCTACCCGGAGGGGGGGCATCTCCCCAGGTGCACACACCTGAGAGTCAGCACAGCAGGCCCCTCCCCCGGAAGACCCGCTGGAAGGACGGGGAGGAGCAAGTTCTCGGCGGAGCAGCGCTGGAAAGCTCCAGGGGAAGTCGAGGGATTCACAGTATATACAATTAGAGGTACCCCCTCCTTTTCTCACCCCTTTTCCAGTACAACTTGTTTTTATATCAGACTATAAATTCCCATTTTTTTTCTCTTTTCCCACCTTAACTACAATATTTTACCACTTCTTCATTTTTAAGTTTCTTCCTTTTTAACTTTCATATTTCTACAATTACAGGTCCTAGAAATATTTCCCACTTCTAGATTCCCTTCAACATACTCAACTTAATTTGGGGAGATATACAAGATATGGTTTTTTGTTGTTGTTTTGTGTTTTTTTGTTTTCTATGCCTCATTTAGTTCTACAATGGCAGAAGTTGACACCTTCTAAAACATGACAAGCGTGCACCCAGAACCAAGTGGAATACTGTGCTCCTTCATTCTGTGAGATTATACTCCCTCTTCATTCTGCCCCCGTTTTAACCTCATTTGTGTTTTGGTGGTCAATGGTGGGGCTCTCTACAAGTATTTCTGGCTTATGTAAATTTGGAATTGATCATCTGATAACGTACAGAACTTAATATACTCAGAACCAAGAGGATCATCCTCTAGGACCCCTCAGGTAGACATTCTCCCTCCACTACAACTTCATCACCACCATCTCCCAGTACCTCCCCCTTTTTTTCTTTTTTCTCCTATTTACTTTTGCTTTTCTCTTTTTTCTCTTTTCTTTTTTTTTTTTTTTTCTTCTTTGGGATTCCTGGCCTTTTATTTTAGACTACTTTATTTTAAAATTTGTTTTACACTTTAGTGGTTCTTTTGTTTTATTTAGTTCTGGTCTTTGTTTTCAATTTCTGGTCTCTGACCTCATCAGAATCATCTAGGGTGAAATTTACTTAGGTCGTGGTTGATATTCTTGACTCAGCCCGCTCATACAGCCACTCTGCACGGAGCAAAATGACTAGAAGGGAGAACTCACCACAAAAGAAAGAATCAGAAACAGTACTCTCTGCCACAGACTTACAGAGTTTGGATTATAATTCTATGTCAGAAAGCCAATTCAGGAGCACAACCATAAAGCTACTGGTGGCTCTGGAAAAAAAGCATAAAGGATTCAAGAGACTTCATGACTGCAGAATTTAGATCTAATCAGGCCGAAATTAAAAATCAATTAAATGAGATGCAATCCAAACTGGAGGTCCTAACAATGAAGGTTAATGAGATGGAAGAAAGAGAGAGCAACATAGAGGACAAGTTGATGGCAATGAAGGAAACTGAGGAAAAAAGAGAAAAACAATTAAAAGACCACGAGGAAAGGTTAAGGAAAATAAATGATAGCCTCAGAAGGAAAAATCTATTTATAATTGGGGTTCCAGAGAGCACCGAGATGGACAAAGGGCCAGGAAGCATATTTGAACAAATCATAGCTGGGAACTTCCCTAATTTGGGGAGGGAAACAGGCATTCAGATCCAGGAGACAGAGAGGTTCCCCCCCTCCCCCATCAATAAAAACCATTCAAGACCTTGACATTTAATAGGGAAACTTGCAAATTCCAAAGATAAAGAGAAAATCCTTAAAGCAGCAAGAGACAAGAGATCCCTAACTTATATGGAGAGAAATATTAGATTAACAGCAGACCTCTCCACAGAGACCTAGTAGGCCAGAAGGGGCTGGCAGGATATATTCAGGGTACTAAATGAGAAGAACATGCAGCCAAGAATACTCTATCCAGCAAGGCTGTCATTCAGAATACAAGGAGAGATACAGAGCTTCCAAGATAGGCAGAAACTGAAAGAATGTGTGACCACCAAACCAGCTTTGCAAGAAATATTAAGGGGGACTCTGTAAAAGAAAAAGGAAGCCCAAAGAACTAATCCACAAAAACAGGGACTGAATAGGTATTATAATGACACTAAATTCATATCTTTCAATAGTAACTCTGAACATGAATGGGCTAAGTGATCCCATCAAGACACAGGGTTTCAAACTGGATAAAAAAGCAATCCATCTATTTGCTGTCTACAAGAGACTCATTTTAGACCTAAGGACACCTACAGCCTGAAAATGAAAGGTTGGAGAACCATTTACCATTCAAATGGTCCTCAAAAGAAAGCTGGGGGTAGCAATCCTCATATCAGATACATTAAAGTTTATCCCAAAGACTGTAGTAAGAGATGAAGAGGGACACTATATCATACTTAAAGGATCCATCCAACAAGAAGACCAATCATGAATATTTATGCCTCTAATGTGGGAGCTGACAAGTATATCAATCAATTAATAACAAAAGTAAAGACATACTTAGATAATAATACACTAGTAGTAGGAGGCTCTAACATGGCACTTTTTTGCAAATGACAGATCTTCTAAGTACAACATCAAAGAAACAAGACCTTTAAATGGTACACTGGACCAGATGGATTTCACAGATATCTACAGAACTTTGCATCTGAACACAACTGAATACACATTCTTCTCAAGTGCACATGGAACTTTCTCCAGAATAGACCACATACTGGGTCACAAATCAGGTCTCAACTGTTACCAAAATATTGGGATTGTCCCCTGCATATTTTCAGAACACAATGCTTTGAAACTAGAACTCAATCACAAGAAGAAATTTGGAAGAAACTCAAACACATGGAGGTTAAAGAGCATCCTGCTAAAAGATGAATGGGTCAACCAGGAAATTAGAGAAGAATTAAAAAGATTCATGGAAACTAATGAGAATGAAGATACAACCGTTCAAAATCTTTGAGATACAGCAAAAGCAGTCCTAAGAGGGAAATATATCACAATACAAGCATGCCTCAAAAAAATTGGAAAAAAACTCAAATACACAAGCAAAACTTGCACCTAAAGGAACTGGAGAAAGAACAACAAATAAAACCTACACCAAGCAGAATTAATAAAGATTTGAGCAGAACTCAATGAAATAGAGACCAGAAGAACTATAGAACAAATCAACAAAACCAAGAGTTGGTTCTTTGAAAGAATTAATAAGATAGATAAACCATTAGCCAGTCTTATTAAAAAGAAAAGAGAAAAGACTCAATAAAATCACAGATGAAAAAGGAGAGATCACAACCAATATCAAGGAAATACAAACGATTTTAAAAACATATTGTAAGCAGCTATATGCCAATAAATTAGGCAATCTAGAAGAAATGGATGCATTTCCGGTAAACCACAAATTACCAAAACTGGAACAAGAAGAAATAGAAAACCTGAACAGGCCAATAACCAGGGAGGAAATTGAAGCAGTCATCAAAAACCTCCCAAGACACAGAAGTCCAGGGCCAGATGGCTTCCCAGGGGAATTCTAACATTTAAAGATGAAACAATACCTATTCTACTAAAACTGTTCCGAAGGATAGAAAGGGATGGAATACTTCCAAACTTGTTTTATGAGGCCAGCATCACCTTAATTCCAAAACCAGACACAGACCCCACCAAAAAGGTGAATTATAGACCAATATCCCTGATGAACACGGATGCAAAAATTCTCAACAAGATATTACCCAATAGGATCCAACAGTACATTAAGAGGATTATTCACCATGACCAAGTGGGATTTATCCCCGGGATGCAAGGCTGGTTCAACACTCGTAAAACAATCAACGTGATAGATCATATCAACAGAGAAAAAACAAGAACCATGATTCTCCCAACAGATGCAGAGAAAGCATTTGACAAAATACAGCATTCATTCCTGATCAAAACTCTTCAGAATGTAGGGATAGAGGGAACATTCCTCATCATCGTAAAAGCCATCTACAAAAAGCCCACAGCAAATATCATTCTCAATGGGGAAAAACTGGGAGCCTTTCCCCTAAGATCAGGAACATGCAGGGATGTCCACTCTTACCACTGTTATTTAACATAGTACTGGAAGTCCTAGCCTCAGCAATCAGATAACAAAAAGAAATAAAAAGGCATTCAAATTGGCAAAGAAGAAATCAAACTCTCCCTCTTCACAGATGACATGATATTGTACATAGAAAACCCAAAAGACCCCACCCTAAGATTGCTAGAACTCATACAGCAATTCGGCAATGTGGCAGGATACAAAATCAATGCCCAGAAATCATTGACATTTCTATACACTAACAATGAGATAAAAAAATAAGAGAAATTAAGGAGTCAATCCCATTTATAATTGTACCCAAAAGCATTAGATACCTAGGAAGATACCTATACCTATACAAAGGTAAATACCTTTGGTTAGATTTCTAACCAAAGGTATAAAGGCTCTATACCCTAAAAACTACAGAACACTTCTGAAAGATATTGAGGAAGACACAAAGAGATGGTAAAATATTCCATGCTCATGGATTGGAATAATTAATGTTGTGAAAATGTCAATGCTACCCAGGGCCATTTACACATTCAATGCAATCCCTATCAAAATACCATGGACTTTCTTCAAAGAGTTGGAACAAATAATCTTAAGATTTTTGTGGAATCAGAAAAGACCCCAAATAGCCAGGGGAATATTGAAAAAGAAAACCAGAGCCAGAGGCATCAAAATGCCAGATTTCAAGTTGTACTACAAAGCTGTGGTCATCAAGACAGTGTGGTACTGGCACAGAAACAGACACATAGATCAATGAAACAGAACAGAGAACCAAGAAATGGGCCCTCAACTCTATGGTCAACTAATATTCGACAAAGCAAGAAAGACTATACACTAGACAAAGGACAGTCTCTTCAATAAATGGTGCTGGGAAAATTGGACATCCACATGCAGAAGAATGAAACTAGACCATTCTCTTTCACCATACACAAAGATAAACTCAAAATGGATGAAAGATCTAAATGTGAGACAAGAGTCCATCAAAATCCTAGAGGAGAACACAGGCAACACCCTTTTTGAACTCGGCCACAGTAACTTCTTGCAAGATACATCTATGAAGTCAAGGGAAATAAAAGCAAAAATGAACTATTGGGACTTCATCAAGATAAAAACCTTCTGCACAGCAAAAGAAACAGTCAACAAAACTAAAAGACAACCTACAGAATGGGAGAAGATATTTGCAAATGACCTATCAGATAAAGGGCTAGTATCCAAGATCTATAAAGAACTTAGTAAACTCAACAGCAAAGAAAGAAACAATCCAATCATGAAATGGGCAAAAGGCATGAACAGAAATTTCACCAAAGACATACACATGGCCAACAAGCACATGAGAAAATGCTCCACATCATTTGCTATCAGGGAAATGCTAATCAAAACCACAATGAGATACCACCTCACACCAGTGAGAATGGGGAAAATTAACAAGACAGGAAACAACAAATGTAGAAGAGGATGTGGAGAAAGGGGAACCCTCTTGCACTGTTGGTGGAAATGTGAACTGGTACAGTCACTCTGGAAAATTGTGTGGAGGTTCCTCAAAGACTTAAAAATAGAGCTACCCTATGACCCAGCAATTGCACTGCTGGGGATTTACCCCAAAGATACAGATGCAGTGAAAGACCGAGACACCTGCACCCCAATATTTATAGCAGCAATGTCCACAATAGCCAAACTGTGGAAGGAGCCTCGGTGTCCATCGAAAGATGAATGGATAAAGAAAAAGTGGTATATATAGACAATGGAATATTACTCAGCCAATAGAAACGATGAGTACCCACCATTTGCTTCGATGTAGATGGAACTGGAGGGTATTATGCTGAGTGAAGTAAGTCAATAAGAGAAGGACAATCATCATATGGTTTCACTCGTATGGGGAATATAAAAAAATAGTGAGAGGGATTATAGGGGAAAGGAGAAAAAATGAGTGGGAAAAATCAGGGTGACAAATCATGAGAGACTCCTAACTCTGGGAAACGAACAAGGGGTAGTGGAAGGGGAGGTGGCTGGGGGGATGGGGTGACTGGGTGACAAGCACTGAGGCAGGCACTTGACAGGATGAATACTGGGTGTTATGCTATATGTTGGCAAATCAAACTCCAATAAAAAAATATACAAAAAGAAAAAAGAAAATGTTTGAATGGCTGAGATAGTCAAGATTCTAACTTTTTCATGTTTCATAATATTTCTGTCCAGAAAAGATTGTTAATAACCTCAAGAGACCTGTGTGTGTGTGTGTGTGTGTGTGTGTGTGTGTGTGTACATATGCCATTTATGACAATTGGCAACACGGAATGATTACTGACTTGGAGGATTAAGTTATGAATGATACAGCACAGAGAAAACCTGAAAGAACACATTTTTAAATGCAAGGTCTGAGTGCTGATTGACATACTTTGTACGATAGTAAAATCTGGCAGGTGCATTAACTTGCATTCCTCTGATCTGTACACATCCACACTTGTCTTCTTAGGGTACTTGGTAATAAGCTTCTTTAAAGATCCCTGAGTAAGCACTGCAGATAATATCTGGAGTATGTAACACTCAGTCCTTTTAGAATGGCTTTTTCCTGCTCCTTTCGTTTTCTTAAGAAAATGTCAGTTTAATCATTTCCTAATGCTTTGATAATGTGTTTCTTTACATAGCTGTAGAACACTCACTTCACTGTTTTAAAAGCAGGAATGTAGATGTAAAAGTGCCAGTTAAATGAGATTACTTTTTCCTAATGAAATAACCAAAGAGGAGTTTAAAGTTTCCTAAACTTACATGACATTTTCAGAGCAAATAATAAAGTTCTAGCCCTCTAGTGTGTCTCTTATTCAAGAGATTAACACTTTAACATCATATCCTACTGGAATACAATCAATTCTTGGAAAATAGGGAATTTATTTATCTGAGGCAATCTGTCATACAAAAGGTGAGTTAACCTCCAAGTGAGTGGAAATGTTAGCAGCACTGGACAATAAAAAGGAGAAGGACACTGGGACCAGATAGATTGGACAGGTACCATCACTAACCCTGATGTGGGACTGACCTTAGCAGGGTTAGCAGGGCTTTAGCAAACTCAGGCTTTTGGGAGGCCGGTAACACTATAAAACATAAAACATCTAATTCAGCAAGTGAGAAACTAATAGAAGAAGTCAGGTGGCAGAAATCCTCAGGATGGAGAGGTGACTGTGTTTCTGCTCAGTCTCTCTGCACATCCATCTCAGTGGGGAGCCAATTTTGCCTTGGAGACAGAAGCCTAGTCCCATAGGTTAGGGCAATTGGACAGGAATGGGGGCAAGAATACAGAGATGAACAAAAGGGCAAATGGCTTATATGAGGCCCAGTATGGGGGCAGAGCCCAGCAGCAGAAGCCCAGAAGAACAGCAGGAAAGATGATGAGATCATAGACAGGAGGAGAGAGTAGGTCTGGCAAAGGCTAGGGAAAGTGCCAATTTCTTGGTCAAGCAAGTTGAAGTTCAGCATAGCACTATGAAAATTTACCGCTTTAAATCTGACTTGTTTCCAAAAGTGAGAACCCACTACTGGGGTCAGGGAAGTTCTAGGCACTAGGGGCTCACCCCAGCACTTGAGATTCAGAGATAGTGAAACTTATTCTAGCCCTCAACAAATAGTGAGCCAAAAAAGTTACAACACATGCAGTGTAGGTAGGATTGGGCTTGGGACTGTGACAGGGTGTAGCCTGTCATGGAAAGTGGACAGGAATGGGGGAAATGGGCAATCATGTTCTCCTGCACGTTTACATCACTCCCGGAATCTCTAGAACAGCATCATTCCCACTAAGATAGAGAAAGCTGCATTAACACGGGCTTCTTCCTGTTGTTTAATCCATAAACATACTAAAATAGTTAAGCCATAATACTTTATAATACTGTTGTAACACTTTGAGGTACAATTCAGTTTCCTGCAATATCTGAATCTCAAGAAAAGCTTATTTTAGGATCTTTTTTGGTAACTAATGATACAAACAACATTGTCTCTCTCATGAGTCACTGAAATACAGGAGCGTGGATATTTAATGCTGGGTCTGAATTTCAGAAGGAACAATGGAAACTTCTGCTTTTCAAATTGGCCTTCAGAATGGTCATGTGTTCAGATTTCATCAAGGAATGCCTCAGGACTCCCTGTTGATAAAAGTTGATGTAATCACTGCTAAGCTGTTCTATTCCCCAAAATTTAAACAGCAAAATGAGCACTAATTTCCCCCTAATAAGGAGGAAACCTCTTATTGGTTTGGGAAACCAAACCTCTCTCTCCCTCTAAAGCATGAAAGTCTATGTCCTCAATATTTACATGTTATGTAGTGCAGATGTTCCATTTCCTGCAGAATTTTTTTTTCTTTTACATCCTGTCATGACTGGTTTTCTACAAGTATCTCTCCTAAAAGATGTGATCTTGCATTCAAATGCACGGGCTGGTAACCATGACTAGTTGACCTCCCTGAGATAGTTTTCCTTATCTCCTTTGCATTACATATTGTTTGTCCCTCCAGATTCACTCTTCACCCTTCACCCTGCTCTGTGCCTTAGGAACCTGACATTTGTAGACCACATCAACAGCTTTCTTTTCATTCTGGCTTCCAGATGGGTTTAGCCAGTGGGAGGCACTGGCAAGAGATCAGAGGGCAAGAGGAGAGAGAGGTTTGGTGTTTATTGCCCTGGCCTCTGCGCCGTGGAGCTCTGGGTGCCAGTGATTGCCTTGCTGCAGGGAAGACCACAGACCCTGCCAAACTGCTTGGTTCCACTCTCAGCTCTGTCCTCTTGCTCCTTTGTCCCTGGGGGTGGACACAGCTCCTGGTCATTGCTAACCCCAGGATGTTTCCTCAGCCATTTGGCTTCCCTTGACCCTACACACATCTTTGAAAATGGTCTCTTCGTTCAACTCTTTTAAATTGCCTTCTGACTATACCATCTGTTTCCTGCCAGGCCCCTGAATGATACCACCTCTGTCTATTTATTTCATGGTTTCCCAACACTTTCAGGATATGCTGATGAGCCAACATCATGAAGAGGAATTGCAACTCTTCCTTGGGTCTCTTGAAAGGCTTGCAAGGCAATCAGTTACAATTGAGAGTTAAAATGGAGCTCAAGGATTGATTATCTGTGGGTTTCAATTATCCTTGTTACACTTATTCTATCTTGCACAGAAAATTGGGAACTGGCTATGTCAAGGCTAAGTTGACACACATCACAGAAGGTATACAGTAGTCTATCTACTCATTAAGAGTTTTTTACTGAGTATGTCCCACTGATCTTCCATTTCTCGAAATGCTTTTGATGTGGGTTTAATTCTACATTCTGACAGAGAAAGGGTCTCACATCTTCAGTCTCCAATGTAATCTTTACATGATTGTCAAAAATGCAACTATTTGTCCCCAGGCTTAAAGTGCCAGCTCCAAAAAAAGGTCAAAGATTCTCCCCAGGAACATCTACAACATTCAAGCACATAGTTAAGATGTTCATTTTATCTCATGCTTTCCTTCAGTCTGATGTTAATTTGAGTGTCATATTTCCATAGGCCCAGTCTGTACTGAGCACACTTTAAAAACAGAATAATACACAGTTCGTACTTTCTTTCTAAGACTGCAAGTCTACCTGCTGTGCTGTAGAAACATTAATAGGCCAAATTTAAACCCTTAAAAGTGTAATGTACCACTTCCCTTAATAAAAGTCACTTTTCTTTAATAAGTTTCACATGTAACTCTTAGAATGCTTCTTACTTCCATACTCACTAGGTTATAATTTGATTTAAAGAGCAAGATAAAAAAATAAAACCTTTTAGGAAGCAACCAATAGCAAGTCTTTCCTGGTTAATTATCAAGAAAATAAAATGTTGCTCTGCATGTGGCATAGTTTTGCTTTGTTTTTTAAAACTTTTGGTCAAAAATTATGGAAATAAAATCTTATAAATAGTAACATTTTCAATCATTAATTGCTTTCGGAATTGGAGTCTCCTTGAAATTCAGAATCCTTCTAGTAATAACAGTTGCAGACAGAAATAGCATTGCTAATTATTTTTCACTAACAACACTGCTGCTGTGAGATGAGTAGCTATTTTCCCTAATTTAGGAAGGGTTGGGTAACTTGACCAAACGTGTTTTGAGATTTCACTAGAAGTTCTGCAATTTTATTGTCATGCTTATGTTCAATCCATTATTCATTTTCTTCCCTCCTTTGCTTTTAAACCGTTAAATTTGAGATTAAAGCAAAATGTGTCACTTGCATGGCCCTAAAATGAGCTGGAATTGCATTAGACCAGCTTCTTAAGGAATGGGCTTTTAGAGTCTCCAAACATGGTTTGATTTTTAGTTATGCCCCTAGTTATGCAACTAGTTATAGAACTAGTTACACAATGGTTTCTTTGTTGCTTTACAATTATACATTCACACACACACATGTACCCATTACAGTACATATGACTGGGAGCATATTTAAGTCTCCATGGTTTATTGCCTTTGTGTAAAATAAACTATGTGCAAAACAAATGATCATGGTTATGACTATTATTATGATGTCCGTGCTTTAGGAATTCTGTACACAATTAATTAACTGCCAAGCAGGGTAATTTTGTTAAGTTGCATTGCCAGATGACGAGATTTTTCACTCCAAATATGTGGAAGGAAAAACATCTCCAACAGTTGTTTTTTTAATAAAAGAAATTATTTAAACATTTTGTGGAGGAGGTTCACAAAAACCAACCAGCTATAGCATAGTATAGGGCAGTGACCAAAGAATTGGGTTATAGGCTCAGCATTTTTAATGAACAGCCTTTTAATCTTGAGGAGATCAATAAAAACCTTTTGGGGTTCAGTTTTCTTGGTTGTTAAAAAGAAATTGGACTTAAATGAACCCTCGGTTGCATCAAACTTTCAACATTATGATTCCATTCTTGGTGTATATGGCATAGCAGTTAAACACCTGGGCTTCAGGATCTCTGCTGTTGTGTAAATTCTCACTCTGCCACTTTTACTCTCTGTGGGCTTGGGTAAGTTTCTTACTTCCTAACACCTAAATTCCTAATAATAAAAGGGAGATTCAATAGTGCTCTGGAGCTGGCTCACAGGAACTTGGGAAAGGGTTGTGCACACCTCTTCAGTGATGTCATGCTAGTAGTTTGAATTGGCCATGATGGGAAAATTTACACCGCAGACAAGGAAATCGGCAAAAGCACAAACAGAGCTCTCTGCTTTCCCTGGACAGCCAGTTGTTAGACATTTAGCAGCATAGCACTGGAGATGAAATGGAATATTTATTTAATAACTGTTCTTGAGTGTTTTTAGTATTATAGGAAATAAATCATGCAAACAACATCATGTAACCCCATCCTAAATATATATTATGCTTTTCATAAGTACTATTTTCATTTTATTACAAGTGATCATCTATTTTAAAAGTTAGAGGAAAATATGATGCTATTTTACAAATCTTGCTGATTCTAAAAACAAGTAAAGCTCTACTAATATTTGCCTGAGTCTCACTTTTGCTCAGTTACTGAGTTCCAAAACAAGAAAAAGAATTCCATGTCTAATTCTGTTACTTACAGTTCCTCTGTTAAGCACTGGCCCTGACAGACAGTTTTCCTCTTTACAATTTGAGCAAGGATTTGTCTTCTTTGGTTGTAAAGTCTGGATATACCTGATAGCAGCCCCATGATACATTTTTCCTAATTTAAGAAAAGGTGACTAGATTATTTTATAGGCAATCCTGATCCTCATCTAATGCTCCCTGTCTCAGTCCATCTTGTTCCAGTCTGAAACCCAAAAGACCTCTTTCATTCTCCTCCTCCCTGACTGCTTGCCCCCACTCAATTTCACTTCCAAAATAGCTCTCCAACCTGCTTACCTTCCCTATCTCCTTTCCCACCTCAGGCATTCAAACCACTGGTGCTGCTGTGAGGATGACTGAAAAGTCTCCTCCCTGCCCTCCTCTGCTCACCAGCCTCTCTGTTCTTCCAGCACACTCATCTGCCACAACATTCTTCTGCTTGGAACACAACAGGGCCTTCCCACTGCTCCTCGGATGACAGTGTGACCTTCCCCCAGCCCACAGGGTCCCACTCATTCAGGTACCCTGCCTCCCGCTGAGAGCTGTGCTCTAGCCTCTTAGACTTTCTTTCTGTTCTTTGAATGAGCCAAGCTTCCTTTGTCTGGAATATTCTTCTCTCCCCCACTGCCTCCTTCTTCACTTTATCTAGACCCCACTCCAGGTTATTACCATTTTGTCAGGAAATCCCTTCCCGACTCCAAGGCTTTCTTTACACAAAAGGTGATCCAGCCCTTTAGAGCACATACCTGCTTGTAACTTTACATTCATTCTTTCTATTAATTACTTGGCATCTATCTTCCCCACTAGACTGAGTGACACAGCCTAGATTTATTTAGCTAATAACTGTATCCCCCACAACAAACACACTGGCTGGCACATATTTGGCTAAAAGAAAAAACAAATTGCCAGAGTAAACTGTGGTCTGCCCAGACAATGGAATATTATTCAGCACTAAAAAAAAAAAAAAAAAAAAAAAAAGATCTATCAAGCCAAGAAAAGACATGGAGGAACTCTAAATGCATCTTACTAAGTGAAAGAAGCCTACATACTGTAAGAAGGCTACATACTATATGACTCTTACTACAGGACATTCTAAAAAAGGCAAAAGTTTGGGGATAGTAAAAGACCGGTAGTTGCTTGAGATTTATGGAGAGGGAAAGATGACTAGCCAAGAGACTGGAGATTTTTGTAACTACTCTGCATGATACTATAATGGTAGATACATGTTACAATACATTTGTCAAAAACCCATAGAAAATACTATGCCAAGAGTGAACTCTAATGGAAAGTATGGACTTTGGGTGATAATGACGTGTCAACGCAGCTTCATCTTCCATCTTTCAGGTGTCATACATCAAGTGTGACCTCTTGGGAGAAGTCTTCCTTGATCAACAAATCTAAAATACCACTCCTCTCCTGACTATCCAATTAAAATAGCTCCCTTCCACCTTGTTTTATTTTACTTATAGCATTTAATTATGTGAAATGATCTTAGTCATGTATTTCTTTTCTTTTTCTTACTGTCTTACCCACTAGATGGTAAATCTTATCAGAGCAGAGACTTAATTTGTCTATTTCATTGCTGCATACCCAGCATTCAGGCATCTGGCACATAATAGGTACTCGATAAATATTTGTTGAATGAATAGATAAATGTGCTTTCTCCCTTTTCCCCACAAAACTTAGCTCTGCATAGCATCTATATTTTTCTCTAATATGGTTTTGTAGGAACCAAAGGCAGGCCACCCCAAGTTAGGTCACTTTGGCATGAAGATTATTTTGAGGTAAAGAGCCATTGAAACCCAACAGATTCAGGAAAAGCTCCCTACCTCCCCCCGCTGAGCTGCCTGAAAAGAATTCAGATAGAGGACCTGCTCCAGGAAGAGACCTATCACCACAAAGAACTACATTATAATATAAACAAGGTATGGTAGACAGGGAGGAACTTGACAAGACCTACTTGATCAAAGTCCTTTATGCCCCATTGTTTCAAAAGTGTCCCAGCACACATTTGTTTACCAACCATTTGCTCTTTTTCATTTTCCTGTAAATCACATTCTTACCTTTAAAGTTCCAGATTCCTTCCCCTTCTCCTTAGTTCAGAATGACATAAATACCTCATTTTGTCTGTCTTTGGAATTTCCATGTCGATGTGGATTCCTCATAATACAAAATCAAATTTGATTATCTCCTGTTAATCTGTCTCATGACAATTTGATTTTTAGTCTAACTGGAAAGACCCATTAAGGGGAACAGGAAATTCTTGTCCCTCGGAGTTTTCTGAAACTCAAATTTTTGTTAGAGATTTTGCATCTTCTCAGGTTTTCTTTAAAAAAAAAAAACTTTCAGTTAAGAAAAAAATCCTTACTACAGATATATAACAACTTACAATACACTTTTTAATGCACAATGTTTACAAATACCTAAAAATGTTTTCTATATTTTTGGAAAGGAAAAACATTTTCATACTCTTCAAAACTCTTCCAGCTGGTCTAAGAATCAAATTGATATGAGACAGATTCACAGAAAAAAGGAAAACAATAGTTTAAGAACATGTAAACCTCCTTCCTGTATGCATGGGAGAGACCCAGGAAAATTGAGCAACTCTCTTAAATGGCCGGAACCGCCACCTGAAATATCATTTCAGCCTGAAGACAAAGAAGGTGTTAGGGGTAGAGAGTCAGTTATGAAAGGTAACCAGAAGACACAGAAAAAGCACAAAAAGGGTAAGGTTGTTACACAGATTTAAGTCCATGCCTTTTCCATTGGTAACAGCTCCTAGAGATTTAGAGTCATCCTCCTGTTCCAAAGGGACACAGGCTTGCGAATGGAAATTTCCCCTAAACTGTTAAGTGAATTGTGGTTTTCAGAGCATCCCCTGTGTCTGCTGTTTCTTAGAAATAGCCAGCTTAAAATAAGCAACATGCCAAAGAGGCATATTTTAGGGTGGCAACATTTGCTTCCCTACGATATTAAAGGAGCATAACCTAAGACAGGACAGAGTTGGTTTCACTCCACCTAACTACTCCTTAAGTAGTAGTTGTGCCTCTGAAAACATAATTTTTGGTTAATCTAATCTGAACTACATAGAGTAATGCAATTCACTATGTTTTTGTATAATTGTTTTATTTAGAAAAAGAGTTAACATGTCCCTAGTTATGTGCTAGACACTAGAATATAAAAACAAAGCAGCTCCTGCCTGCATGGAGTCTACAATATGACAAAGGGATTTCTATGCTAAATTTTTCTTCATAAACAAAATGTTTTCTTCCTTATCCCCTCCATTTTGCATTTATTTATATCTATATCTTGATATAGATTTCCAAAAATCAAAGTACAATTGGACTTTCAAATTTTTTTCAGTGTAGCATACCCTCTCCTCTTTTTTTCTCTTTGAGATAATCAGATGATCTCTTAGGAACTTGTTTTCTTTATATGCAAAATTGGAGAAATATGATTCTTCCTTTCAACTGAAGAATATTTTAAAAAGCACAGTTAAGAACATTTAGAACAGCAAAAACCAACAGCAAGATATTATAAAAGGCTGAGACATTCCACTGATCTTATTAACACTTTTTTTTTCTATTTCTGTATTGCTGCTAAATTGTGGCAATTGTTCATTTACTCACCTATTCAACTGTTGCCAAATTCTTGGGCACTTGCCATTCACAAAAATTGTTAGATTTATGTTACCAAGCAAAAAAATAAAATCAGTTTTAAACAAGTATGCCTTCCAACCATAAATATGTAAACCAAAAAAAAAGTTGAATATTTTCATTTAAACAGATCTTTAAGTAAACACTCACTTATGACTTTAGTCCTTGAATATGCTAACTTCAGCTGTAATGAAATGCAAATAACTATGTTAATGCAAATGTTAAAGCCACAAATTCAAACATAAAAAAGTCAAGAAATGCAAAAGTTAAGGTTCTCCTAGAAACATTAACTCACTCAAATTGTACATATAGAATATTTCCAATTACATAGAAGACAGCAAAATGCGATCCCTTAATGTACTATATGTACAACCTGGGTAAGTTAATGCTGTTATGAGAACGTTAAATTTTACAACCTCTGACTTTGTTTTCAAAGTTACTGCCTGAATATTGCATCATTTCTATCCTTATAATGCTGTTTTCCTAAAATGGAAAGAAAACAGAGGAGGAACAAATGTCACTGTATTTTCCATCAATATAGAATTCTGCATTTGGCCTGTATTTTAGTTAACCGATGACACAAATACATGTTTGGACACTTTCTCAAGTTTTCCAATTGAAAAACATCCATTTTGCTTGGATTAACTGAACAGTAGTACTTTGACATATTCTAGGTTATAGATTTGTAGAAATATATAATAAGTTTCTGTGAAGATGTATTTGCTATTATTTATGTGTAATATAGAAGTTATTCAAATAAATGAAGTAAGAATTTTTATAAAATACAGATTTGAGAGGGAAAACATTGGGTGATTTTTAAAAAATGAAATTCCATGCTATTTTTATCTGTGACCTTTGGCATAGTTTTCCTCAAAGCTGTTTTTCCCTTTCACTTTTGGAGAAAGGCATAGTGTCTGGTTTAAATATTTTTGAAAGTTGAAAATAATATATTTCACTATCTTTTTTCAAATATCACTATCATCTCCTGTAAATATTCAGTGGTTGCAATGAAACATTTTGTTAGTTGCCTAAGTTTGGATTGGATAAATCTGCTTTAGTTAAACTGTGATGTTGGAAAAACAAGAGAAACAAAAGAAGAGCAATAATGTGCAAGCCAGAGAAAATCTTCAGTGGTGTTGTTTGGAGTGATAATCTCTTAAGTGAGGACACAGAAGTGTCCTGGGTTTCCGGCAGGGTCTCCTAGTGTCCTCTTTGGTCCTCAGTAAATGAGTGGCCCCAATATCCCGTGCAGGAAAGGTGCTGTAATGGATGGGGACTTTAAACCTGGGAGAGAAATGCAGGCACAGATGAACAAAGCCCCCCAAACACACTGTCACCATAGCATACAATGTTCTAGATTGATTACTCATTTCTAGCTCTTTGCTGAAAGCCTTTGATTGCCGCAATTTTCTGCAGTGTTAGTACCCATTTACAGGTTCTCTTAAAAAATTTGTCAAGCTTTTGAACTCCCAATATGAACCTGTATTTTCTTGTCTTCTGACGACAATTATTCAATCAGACTGCTTTTGTGAGGGCCGGGAGATAAATACCTCCACAGTCTGAAAACTATAGTGTCATGCCTGAGCAGCTTGATCTTAGACTTTATGCTACAAATAAATTGCTATGTTCTTAAATAATTACCAGGCAGTTTGTCTACCACCTCTCCCAAGTGTTAAAATGCCTGACATTATCTCTAGCATTGCGGCCGAAGCCCCGGGTCCCACCCCATGCCTGTTGTTTCCTCTTTCCTGGACATGTCCCTCCTCCACACGGAGGACCAGTGGTGAGACTCAGGCTGGGAGACAGGAATTCAAGCTCTGAACAATCCACTTCACGTCTTTGTTCTTTGTCCATAAAATTCAGCGTCATCCTATGGCTCTACTTCGCAGGGTTTCTAAGAGACTATAAGTATCATTGTTTGTTGATGCTTAGGAGAATCCCCAAATCAGAAATCTCAATTTGTATCAAATATTCATTTCTTACCTGTTCATTTGTCCTCCACCACCACCCTACACCAACCTGAAGCCCAGGCTGTTCTTCATGTTTGTGACACTCTTTCTACAAAATATGCTTGAATCAAAGGGTTAATGCTGTACTGCCTGGAATGGTTCAAGGGTTGCTACAATTTTAAAGGCTTAAATTGATGTTAGAAGTGGAGATTTCACAAAATAGAGGCAAATCGAGAGAGAGAGAGAGAGAGAGAGAGAGAGAGACTGAGAGAGAGAGAGACTGAGAGAGAGAGAGGAATTAATAAACAAAGGGGCAAAGTGGAAAAATCTTTTCCTCTTTTTCTAGTTGGGACTGCTATTTTTTACAGCTAACTGAAATATTTCAGCATTTGAAAACCATCAAAATAGCTAGAATTCATAAGTCTGAGAAGGGGAAAAGAAAGCACTTCGCTAAAGTGAAGGAAGTTCAGCGTTTGCAATGTAATTCAAATTGCACTTGTAATTCAGGTCCTGGAATTAACCCACTCAACCAAAGCTTGAAAAGATTTAGATTTACTCAGACTAGCAACAATACAATACTCCCTTACAATTGCACAACCACCCTGTCTTTTGGTGATACATCCAATACACTCTAAATTATAATTCTAAAACTCAGTTTGTTGTTAAAAAAAAAATCTGTGCATCATATCAGAGTCTGTCTTGTTGCAATTTAAAAGCAGGAGGGGGGACCCACAATCCATTTTAATCAGACTAGGGTAGCACCTGAGCCCTTCCTATAAACACTTTTTTAAAAATGACTTTTACCACAATTTTTAACTATAGAAAGGTGAATTTGGAATAGAATTCCTGTATTTTCAGTCCATTGACTACAATGAAAAGAGTAGCTTTCAAGGCATTGTGGTGTTCAGGGTACAAGTCAGGTCATCCAAGCTGCCATTTTATTTTTCCAAGGTTGATTCTAGCAATGATCTATCTCATCGAAGGTGGGAGGATGAATTGGTTGGGGGAGATGGATTCATGGCACTGTGTGTTTAAACCACCTGTCCATGAAAGTTATTTGAAACTTTTCCATGCAAGCAATTTAGAAAAACTCAGTCATTTTTACCCTTATCTAGTTTGGCAACAGTTCAAAGCACCCAGGAAAAGTTTGGGATGTGTGTGTGTGTGTGTGTGTGTGTGTGTGTGTGTGGTGTGTGTTTAAAGGGGAAAAAATTGTCTGCCATACGTTTTAAAGGGCAGTTCTAATTTCCTCATTTTTAATCATGGACATTCTGACAGTAATAAACAAAATGTAGATAAACCTTATGATATTTTATTATAGCAACAACAACAAAAAACTTTGTAAAATTTTAGAGCCAGGCCCTAAATGGAATGCATTTATTTTAGCTCATCAGCACCCAAAAAGAGAGCAAATGTTACAGTATTAGTGTTACAGTCAGATCGGCACTTACCTACCAGGCACATGGATCAAGTTAGAAATGCAGAGGTGATATTTTGAACTATATGTTGCAGGGTTTTGTTTTTCTTTTTGTTGTTTTAAAGAACAGTAAGGCAGCATTTTCATGACATTCTAAATCACTGCTATTTGATAGCGCAAGATACCTTCACCTTATAAATCAGTTCTTTGGTAGAGAAAAAGACCTCTAATTTTACTTTTTTAATCCTATGCAAAGCAGCATAGTTTCATATTTGTTTAGCTTAGTGCTTGCTTTCTATTTAAAACATTTATTAATCAGAGAGACCTCAGTGACATGTAAATTTCATTTTCTATGCCCTGTAGATTAAAATACATCTGTTTCAGCCATCATTCAGGAAAGAAATAATTTTAATAGTTCATTTTATTAAAAAAAGATTTATGTCAGCGTTCAGTTATGACAAGAGAAGGCAAGTGGCTTGCACATAATACCAAGAGGTGGCTTTTTTTAATTCCAGAATTTTATCCAAATTGAACACAACTGAGTCCCTAAAATATGTGAGGGGAGCCAAGTGACTTTGCCTCTTGGTATGTTTTTACTGACAGTGATTCTCTGAAAGAGCAGGTGAAGTGTACTTTGTTACATTTTATCTGTGATGTTCTGGTATCTGTATCATCCCATAATTAAAATAATAGGACTCATTCCAGTGGGCTTCTCTCCTGAGTTAAGGCAAAATATTTAGGGGTGCATTTTTGAATCTGGCACTTAATGAACTTTCTTTGCTTCTAATTATGTGCGGTGTAGTTTAAAAGCAAATGACATTTATATGAAAAGCCCAGAATAGGCAGACCTCTAGAGACAAGAAAAAAGATTAGTGCTTCCCTCTGGCTAAGGTGAGGACAGGTGAGGAGTAAAAGGAGAATGACTGCTCATAGGTACAGAGTTTTCCTGGGGGTGATGAAAGCGTTCTAAAACTGACTGTGGTGATGGCTGTACAACTCTGTGAATATACTAAAAACCATTGAATTATACACATTAAATGAGGAGAGAGGTTGTTTGAACCAAATCTCAATATCAGAAGTGACCGAGGAAGGGCTTTCCTGATGGAAGGAAAGGCATATACAAACATGAGAAGGCAAAGAGGCAGGAGAAAGCTCTAGGCTTCTAGAAAGTTAAAAATATTTGAATTCTAAAAGTCAAAGAGTCAGTACCTGAGAAGAGATGGAGGGTGTGAGGAAAGATATGTAAAAAAGAATAGCCTGAATGCTTCCATCTTTGTTTAAAGTTACAAAGGAAAGGAAGCAAGGGAAAGAATTAACATTCATAACAGTTGAAGGTTAATGACAAAGGCATCAAATTGTAATTAGGTGCTTATTTTCTTTATTATCTTGTTCTAATTGCATATTCTATACAGGAAAATTAGTAGCCTCAGCCTAGGTTTATGCGTAGGTATTTTAATAAACAGTTCTATTTGTCTTCAAATGGATTATTAATAGTTAAATGGGAAAAAGCTTGTCAAACTCTTTCTTTCTTTCTTTCTTTCTCTGGAAAGATGAACTGCTTACCTGCCCCATAGTGAAGTTGTCCATTTGAACCCCAAGACCACATGTGAAGCACTGCAGCCCTCTCCCCAGCTGCGTACTCTCCTACCATAAAAGACATAAGCAGCCTACAAAGCACCAGCCTGACAAACCCAACCTGAATACCTGATGGCAAATGCTGTTCGAACCTTTTAAAATCAACTTGAAAGGAGAAAGAAAATCTGGGAAGAAATGTCTTTAACAGCAAAACTGAAATAACTACGATAATATAGTAAAAGAACTTTAATGCCCAGACTATAAAAGGCTGATTGCATGTAGATCACTTCATTGTTGGGAGTTATGCATGTCTGGCTCATGTCAGGTCCCGAAGAACAGAGTTCTGGGAAGATGCTAGTTCAGGGATGCTGCTAATCTAGATCTATACTTCTTCACTCCATATCCTTTGTTAGGGTCAGAGTCTTTCCACTTTCCATCTCCTTTGCTCTCTACTCCTATTCAGTTTCTTGACACTGGGAATAATGGAAAGTCATACATGGAAGCAGAAGCTCATGAACTGTCAAAGGCTTCTCATGAGTCAGTCTTATGCATTCACAGTCCCCTTTACACGAAATTTTGCTTCTTGAAAGCAATGAGCCACCCACACAATGTCTATCATTTGGTCCCCTATCGCCATCTTCTCATTCATCCTTTGCAGGCCAAGCCAGATACTACTATTATCCACACAAACATGCAGATGGGGAATGTGAGGAACATGAGGCTGAGCTAGACTAAGGAGTTTGTGTGGGATCAGGCCCATCAAGGAGACAGATGCTGAACTGATGACTGGGTGTGTCTGCCCACCTGAATTCTCAAACCACATCATTGTTCTGCTCATTACCCAGAAAGCTCGGGCTTCATGTTGACAACTGGGAAAGAAAGAAACCCTCATGGGACCAAGAGGCAGAGGAGGTAGGAAGCAGCCAGACACTGCAGTCACCACGAGGTGACAGCAGAGGTTGTCTACAACCAATTGACACTCCCTGCACAGTTTCAACCTGGCACCATCACTCATGCCCACCTCCAAACCTTCAGGGCTAGGAAAACTGGGATTTCCTTGCTTGCTGTGGTTGAAGTTAGCATTGCCTCTCCATTATTATACCTTCTTCATCTCTGAACAGATTCTTTCTTTTTTTTTTCAGTAGATGTTATCATTCCACGAATATTTATTGAGGCCCTACTATGTGTCAAATTCCCCTTTAGGCACTAAGGATTCAACATTGAATAAAACAAACGAATTTGCTATCATATACCATACATTTTCATGCAGTTAGATAGATGACACACAAGCAAACTAGAAAGCAAATATCTTAGCCTCTCCACTGTCCCAAGTCACAGTCTCTATCTAAAGATGTCATGAATTATTGGAAGGTCTAATATCCAAAGTTGAGCTTTTAAAAGGAAATAAACTTTTTAAAAAATATCTAGAATCAAATTATAATGTATATGCTCAGGAATCTTTGTTGACCATCCTATAACAGGGCTGTGAGGTTAGAGTTACCTTTAGCCCACTACAGGGATCTGTTTCTAAAAGCTGACAGAAGAGCCACGTCTCATGAATTACTAAACATAGCTATTCTCATTCATGCGCACAGCCTCAGATAGTCATCATCTTTGATAGAATCAAAAATTGTGAAAACTTCATGTTTTTGCTTTTCCTTTCAAATCAGTTAGCTTATTGATCTCAAATTGGAAGACAATTGATCTATACTTTTTTCCATCATTACAGCATTTAAATATGCCAGTCTTCTCTAACAGATAAGATGCTGTGCTGAACAGATATAATTCAACTTCTAAAAATTTCCTTTCTTAAAGTAAAACAAAAATCATCCCCGGCTTAAGATGGATGATGTCAATATTTTGATAAGTGATATATGACCTGCTCCAAGAAAAATTTAATAATTAAAGTGTAGACACAGAAAAAGTTTGTATAAACTGTTTCCCACACAAGACCAGATAGAGAAGTCTATTATGGGGCAGACATGATTTATATTTCTTTTCTCTGTGATAGTAATGAAAGAAACCCTTTTAAAAATGTATAGACAAAGGAAGCTGATGATCTTCTATCCAACTGTATCTATTGTCAGTAAAGATGAAAGAAAATTGGAATTTACTTCTTAAAAACCAAATTTGCTAAAATTCAGAGCCCATGTGAATATGAGGTTAAAAAATCTTTTCTTGGTCACTCTCCCTCACATCTCACTCTCTAGCCCCCATCTCACTTTCACTTAAAGGTAAATTTTAATGGAAAATTGCAACTAAGAAAAGATGCTACAAATTCATTTTCTTACGTGGCAAGATCGACATTTCAAAAAATAAGAGCATATTTTTTGAATGAACAAGGACCTACTCAAGGAGCTGGATTTATATAATAAAAGAGCAAATTCAATGAAATAAGGTTATTAACTTATTAATACTTTAGTAAAAGATTAAAGAGTTGCTTTTGAAATTTTACAAATCAATTACTTGCAGTTAAATTTTAAACCAGTCTTATAGTCAAAATCAAACTTTTTTATATATATGCTGAGATCAAAATCCAACTGTTCATGTTTAGAACCAATTAAGTTCCATTCGAAAGCACAAGAGATATTCTTGCTTTTTTAAATTTAAAGGTGTTTCATTAAGTGATACTTTAGGCAGCTTTTCCTATTTTCAATAAGTTACATTTGCTAAAAGCCATTATGAGAACACATTTGTGATAAGAAGACATGTATCTCAATTGAAGGCTCATTTCACTGAGCAGATCAGAGAAAAGTCAAAACATCTACACCACAGTTGTATGCTTTTGTTTCTATAAATGCAAATGTCTTTGAAGTCAGTTCTAGAGGGATTTGCGTTAGACGATGACAAAATTATTTCTAACCAAATAAGCTGAAAAATCTGCAACAAGCCTTATCACAGGCTTTTTGTTTAGGGGGTCAAAATAAAGTATAATTTCACTCACTCCATTGAACATTCAAATATGGTTAGCCAACTTTATAAATAATAGTTAAAAATGTATCAAACTTCTTTTCCATGTCAGGTACAGTGGTATACACCTTGCCTTTTCTTCACTTAATCTCCACAACATTTTTATCCTCATTTTCCAGGTGAAACACCCGCTGGGGGGTAGCAAACCACCCCAAGGTCATACAGAAAGTAAATGGCAGCACCCAGATACAAGCAAAGTTGCTCTGACTCCAGAGGCCACACCACTGACTGTCGACCTCTATTCTCATGTGAGCAAATGGAACTCAATAATTGTCTCTATTATTGTCTCTTTGTCAAAACAGATCAAATATGAGCCATCTGTTTTTCAAAAAACTCACCACAGACATTCTTATAATTTAGGAAGGAGAGGAAGGAGAGTTAAAATGTATGATGGCCCCCACCAAAGCGATTGATGAAAATGTAAGCCCAGGCTGAACTCTAGAATTTGCATCTTAAGACATCGTTAAGAAAAAAATGAAGAAGAAGAACAAAGGCTATTAATTTTAAAAGTGGGGATAATTTTTTAAACACTGCCATGATAGCACTTAATTTCTCTTTTTCCTAGCTTTGGGCTAACACAACATACTGTGGTGATATTTGGGGTTTGTGCTTCAGAAATTTCCATGGACACATTAGCTTAGATGGTTTCATTACCCACCCTCATTATTAAGTAGCATTCAATTACTGAGTGTTGTAATGCCAGAGAGCATAAAAGAGAGACAAAATCTCGGTAAGATCTAAGGGTGAAATGGCATTTTTATATTGCTATAAAGATTACTTAACTCTAGTGCGATACTAATGATCATTTCTGTGACTAAAAACATCCCCTTATGATTAATTATGTAAACTCTCATCATTTCAAGCCCAATAAAGACTTTAAAACATTTTTTATGCATCTTGTATTTCTAGCATATTTTTTTCCATTTACCCACATAAAAATTGACCCTAAGAATTAAAATAACTATTTTCCATTACATTAAAAAGGGGTACTATGTGGGAGTATTAAGGTATATATACACAATTCATGTAAATATATGTGAGGAGTATTTTAATATAATTTAATATATATGAGGAGAGGAAAGACTGTATCTTCTATGAATGTTAACTTATGTTCTTCATCTTCCTGTAAAAGGCATAGGTTCTCATACTGGAAGGAATCTCTCAGTAGTCAAATACTTCCAAATTGGATATATTTGAAAATTAGAACATGCAGTAAAAATCACCTTTGAAAGTTAATCACTGTTTTGTTTGTATCATCCATACAATTGGAGGGGGGAGAGTCTACTGTTCAATACGAAGGGATTGTTTATAATAAAATAGAAGGCAGCTGTGAGGTAAATTAAGCATTTACTATAAATGCTTAGTAATGTATGGAAAGATACTATATAGCATTTTGTGAAAATAAAATTCATAAAGCAATATGTATAATATGACTCCTATTTTTGTAAGACATTTACATATGTTCTTATCCACAGAACTTCAATGGAAGGGTATGCAGAAAAGCAGGCATTAATAGTTTATATCTACGTGGAAGGAATACAGATGATTTTTAATTTTGAGAGGTGTGGGGGTGCTATCTGCATTTACTAGAATTCTTCTCTTACTGAATATGGTTTACTTCTCTTTAGAAAAAGAAACATAAGGAAGAACATGCAAGCAAACAAAAATATCTTCTCTTGATGAAACAAACACTCTGAATCTGAAATTTGAGGCTTTTTTGGATAACATCTCATACTTAACAAAAATTGGTTCAGAGTTCTACCCAAATGATAGAGCCTCTTCTCTTAGTCACAACCAGGCCCTGGAGCCTATTCCTCTGGCCCCGACAGGTAGAACGGAGGCAAACCACCAATAGTGAGCCTGTGAGCCTTTGCCTCTCTGGCTGCTCTGTGGCTGGAAGCTGGGACAGGGACAGGTAAAGGTGCTAAGAAGTGAAGTCCATACCATTCTTTATTGTGCAGCTTTGAAGAAGCTGGAGCAGAAGATAAAATGGGAGGGCAGACACGGCCTCCGCCCGAGACTTTAAATCAAATCATGCAGGTTCAGTCGCCCCACCGGGTTGAGTGTGGGGTCCTTGGGACGGCAGGGCCTCCAGCCTGGGTCACTAGTCATTTCCTCCAGCACGATGCTGCCCTGTTCACAATTTTCTTTTCTCTTTCCTTCTTCCTCGCCCTCCAACTGGACCCATCTGAAAATACAAGAGTCTCTATCTGTGTGGAACAGGAATTTACTTTTCAGAAATGTAGTTCTGGGCACCTTCTGAACAGAGACTGGCAGTAATCCCAAACTGCATGCTTTATTATGTGGGCTTTATTTGTGTTTCTTATGAAATGAGCTGAGACACTCAAACTCATTTCAGATAGCAGCCAAAGCTAAATGGCCACATTGTCCCGAGATAGAAGGTCAGTACGGCAAAACTGTCCAGCCCCAGACTTTTCTCGAAAACTTACACGGGAGGACAGGCTGCTTTAGTCACTGCTTTCAGCAAACTGAGGATTTTATTCCTCAATGGCATGACTGCCTTAACAAATAAAAGAGAACACAAAGGTTTTTGCTTCAGACGTCTAGATTCTTCGAGGAGGTCAAAATGTGATTAACTATAAAAATCACTTTGGAACTTCATTGTGAATAAAGGACAAAAAGCATTAGCTTTCACTGCTGCAGTTTTATAAAATAAAGAGATCCAAACTGCTTATTCTATGGAAATAAAACAGTTGGGTTCACTTGTTGGCTGTTGTAGAGCAATTTCTAGTGAGGATTTCCTCTTTTAATCACTTATAAAGTATAATGACAGTCTTCACAACCAGCCACACCCTGTGAGGGCAATGTGAATAAACACTGGTAGTTTCTGCCAGAAATAAACACCAGATTAATAGCACACAGCCTGCACATCAGGGGCACTTCCATCTCCCTGGGACCCCAGATGAGAAATTAATTAAGCTAATACATTTAAAACTAAATCCATTTTACTCCAAATTACCATTCCCAAAAAGTTCAGAAAAAAAAAAAAAAAAAACACAATGTGAAATGCCAAAGTTGTAAACTTGTATTATGTGTATTCAGACCCTTGGTAAAACAGATTCAAAGAAAGAAAACCGGAGATAAAGAAAATCAGCCAGTGATGATTGACTCAAGATCCCCATCTAGTGACGCTCTGCAGAATAGCAGGTTGTTTGCATTTCTGAGTAGGCCTGAAAGTCTACGGAGTTTATGCGGTTCATTGTTCAAAAGTGAGATGTTTCCTCTTATTATGCCTTTTTAAAGAGTTATCTTCGGGAACAGTTAAGCCCCTTTTCACAATTATCGTGGTTCACTTCTGCACTTGTTCATCGGTTTTCCACAGCCTCTAATTGTCTCTCTGGAGTCATCATTGATTCCCTAACTCTTGTGGCACCTGATCAAAGAGGCTGGGAACTCTTAACATGAGTTTAAAGTCATCTGAGTAATATTGTAGAGTACATGTTGCAAGTAAAGGTACATATGGCAGTCAGACAACATATCTTTTATGTCAGGAAGCCTATGGTGGCCCCTTGTGTAGAGTGGTAAGAGAGTCATAGACCAGACTAGAATCAGTAGTTTCAGTGGTAAGAACTTCTCCATTCAGACCCGAGATATACATACTGCCTGAGTCTATTATATGACGTTTAAAAGCAGACAAAACCAATCAATAATGATAGAGGTAAAAATAGCCGAGTTTTGGGGGGTTAGGGGGGTTGGAGGAGGTAACTGCTTTAAACAGGACATGAGAAAAATGTTCTAAGGGGGAAGAATGTTCTATATCTTCATCTGGATAGTGATTACATAGGTGTGTATACACATGAAATACCCAACTGTATATATTTTTCAAAGATTTTATTTATTTATTCATAAGAGACACAGAGAGAGGCAGAGACACAGGCAGAGGGAGAAGCAGGCTTCCTGAGGGAAGTCCAGTGTGGGACTCAATCCCAGGATCCTGGGATCATAAACTGAGCCAAAGGCAGATGCTCAACCACTGAGCCACCCAGGTGCCCCCCCAACTGTATATTTATGATCAATGTATTTAATGTGTTTTATACCTTTGCTATATACACAATATATCTCAGAAATCCATAGATTTTTTTTTAAATGAGGCTCCATACTGTTGTTTTACCCTGATCCTGAGAGGTCACACCAATCTGCTAACATAATACATCTGTCCCTAATCAGAGCCAAGTCTCACGCAGATTTCTCGTGGATACTCAGGAACTCAAGTAAGAAGTTCAATATTTACCAAACCTAAACATCAGCAAGGATTTGGGATCATTGCTATAATGTGACTGAAAATTTTAGGGCAACCTCTCAGCCCAGATTTTAAGCAAACAAAGGAAATTGTACTCACATTGTTTTCATGAGAGCAGGGCCCATTTCCTGTGAGGAACGGTGAGAATGACTTCTGATAGTTGTGAGTTAGGGCAGAGTAGAAACAAGGCAAGTGGAAAATGGAAACAGGTAGATAAATTTGCAATATGGCCACCACAAAAAAATCCTGCCTGGCCCTCTTTAGAATGTGTTCTCTTATAACATGTAAGACATGGAATGTTACGGCTGGTAGAAAATTTCCAATGTCCTGGCTCACACCCATGTTTTTCAGGTTGGACCAGAGGGGTTCCTCATAGAGTCACAAGATTACTTAGTGACAGAGCTAGACCTCCACCCAATCTTTCTGACTTCTCATCTTTCTCATTCCCAGAATCCCAAAATCTCCATAAAGCATAGTTAGGAGAACATAGCCCAAAGCCCTCAAAAATCTTGACAACTGCTTTCAGAGGTAGTATCTGTAAAAGTTCCTCAACAATTTTTCTTCCTAACTATTCCCTTACTTCTTGCCTTCCTTCATTCCTCCTTCCTTTGATTCCTTCATTCCCTCTTATATTTTCATCTTTCTTTTTCTCTTTCTCCACTTACAACCAAAGTTTTCATTTTAGTTGGCTTATCAACAGTGAGGGAGCAGTTTGAAATTCAGACCATTGGTTCCCAGATTTGACTAGTAAATTATGTCAAGGGACCAGTTCCCCCAAGCAGTGCAAAAGCACCTTCTGTGTTGACTACCAGGAAGGAGGGAAGAGAAGGATCCCAGGATGGAGTGGTTGTTGGTGCTGTATAAAGTTCTACAGTTCTGGGATCCCTGGGTGGCGCAGCGGTTTGGCGCCTGCCTTTGGCCCAGGGCGCAATCCTGAAGACCAGGATCGAATCCCACGTCGGGCTCCCGGTGCATGGAGCCTGCTTCTCCCTCTGCCTATGTCTCTGCCTCTCTCTCTTTCTCTCTCTGTGACTATCATAAAAAAAAAAAAAAAAAATTCTACAGTTCTGAGCATTATGAGGTGCTTGGCATTGACCCTACTCCCAATTTTCAAGCCCCATTTGGAAATGCCATCGAAATCCAAGAGGACTTTCCTTCCATAACCTGTCTACATCCAAAACAATCCACAAAGGGTCATTTCTTGTCTCATGGGTTTGCAAAAGTGTATGAGTAATGGCACATTTAAAAAAAAATGTCACAATACTTGGTGCCAAATAATTTGGGATGGATTTGAATCCACAAAGCTGCGGGCGAAACAGCATATGACAGGCTCATCAACAGTATCTTTAATGAGAAGGCTTTGTTGAACTCCTACCTTTGACAGAACTCCAGAACTCAGGTTTTAATTGCCCCAGGAGTTTAGAGAAGAGAGAAAATACTGGAGTGGGGAAAGTAAAGCTCAACCTGGCAGCAAGGGAAGGACTTTGGAGGTCGCCCGGGTTAAATATAAACATGTAATCCATGCTCTTTCTTAAACAGTTTTTTAGATAGTTCATTAAAGTGAAAAAAGAGAACATGAAATCATTTTAATAATCATTTTAATATCAACCTTTCCCTAAAACACCTATCTTTAAGAGTTTGGCATAAAGCCCTCCAGATTTCTCTCTGCCTATGCATATGCATATTTTTTAACTTTATTGAGGAACAATTAAAAATATAACAGTATATATTCCAAGTATACCACATGATAATTTGATATATTATATTATATTATATTATATTATATTATATTATGATTACCAAGACCAAGATCAGGAACATACCGAGCACCTTGCTAGTGTGTGTGTGGTGAGAATGCTTAAGATCTATTTTCAACAACTTTCAAGTATGCAATACTTGAAACTACAGCCATGCCGTATATTAGATCCTCAGCTTCTTATCTCTACACATATTTCTAACTAATTCACACCAAATATGCTGATTCTAAGCTGCTTTTATTACT
Source organism: Canis aureus (assembly GCF_053574225.1). Lineage (NCBI taxonomy): Eukaryota > Metazoa > Chordata > Mammalia > Carnivora > Canidae > Canis > Canis aureus. The sequence goes on along the minus strand of NC_135624.1, from coordinate 8,946,072 downwards.
TAGCAATATATCTTCAACACCACACCATGCTAATAAATATAAAGCTGCATTACCATTGCAGTGTCCGTATCACATCCCTGGATTTGTTTGCGTACAGATTGTTGACTGGTATATGTATGCTCTTGTAATGTATTTGCTTCTCTCTTCATTAATATGTCTGTGGTTCCTAATGTTTCACTTCTATAAAGAAAACTAGGATCAGCTTCCTTGCACATACATGTTTTTATATTTGTCTGATCCTTCCCTTTGGATACATTTCTAGAACTGCTGACTCCAAGGGAAGAGACAGTTTACATTTGGATCCCTGGTACCAAATTGCCCTCCAGAAGGAATGGAACAGTTTATACACCCACCAGCTCTCCTCACCAGCACTAGGTGTTATCATTCTTTTCTCATCTTTGCCCATCTGGTCACTATAAAACAATAACTTGTTTTAATTTGTGTTTGTTTAATTCCTTGGGAATATTCTTCACTTGTAGGCACTCTTGCCAACCATTCTGCCTCATTGGTCCTAGTAAACTGCACCTCTATTCATTTTCCTCGTGACTTTCTCCCCTGATGCTGGATGGAATGACTGAGGCAAATTTCCACTGGATTGCAAAGTTAGTGAAGTTGTCTACAAAGTGTCCCCTACCCCATATGCTACCCACAACAATGCCAGAAATAACTGTCTGTGTCCTTCTGCACTTGAAGTTGCCTCAAGCTTTGTGAGGCTGAAGAACAGAAGGTTTTCCACATTGGAAAAGTGATTCTTGAAAAGAAGCAAGAGAGGAGCTGGCCCATTATGGGGCTGGAGTGACCTGTGTCAATAATCTCCGAATATTACTTTGAAAACTGATATTTTTGTTTAAACTGAACTAGAGGTTGGCTTTCAGCCTGGTTTGAAAGGCAGAAAATTAATCTGACTCTATCTTCCAGGTATGGAAACAGGAGTGCATAGGTCCTCATCCTACTACACCTATATGGTCACCTGCCTAGATGTCCTCCTTCCCATCAGTAAGGAGTCCACACAACACAGAGCTGCATCATCCATGCTCCTGGCTGCAAGGGCCCTTGAATCTGATGGCTCTCTGGATGTCCTGTCTGGGCTGCTGTGTTAGGAACACCTCCATACCCACACTCAGCTGCCGGGACTGCCTCCAGTCCTCTCAGCAAAGGGCACCATTATACTGCCCCATATCAATCAAGTGGAAGCACAGCAATATCTGGTCTGGGGGCCATTTCTACCCAAAACAAACAGGGATTCCATTAACACACCTCATCCCCCAGACTCAGCTCTTTAAAAGCTCAGCTTCCTCAGGACCTACGTACATATAACCTCTATCCCTCTGATTTTCTGCTGCTTTCCTCTTCACACAGCCCTGGGAATATTTATTCTCAATTTTGCAACCTACTTATCATGCAATTGTCTAAATATCTTCTTTCTTTCCAGGACTAGGCTTTGAAACAAATCCCAAGTATTGACTTCTGCCATCTGATCTAGGGATGGAAATTGCAGGTCTAACTGCCAAAATTAAGTGCAGACGTGGAAAGGGATAACAAGAAATGGGGAAGGAAGCATTTGATGTTTCACCAGTAAAAAGAGGGCATCTGGGCAGCCCGGGTGGCTCAGCGGTTTAGCGCTGCCTTCAGCCCAGGGCATGATCCTGGAGACCAGGGATCAAGTCCCACTTCGGGCTCCCTGCATGGAGCCTGCTTCTCCCTCTGCCTGTGTCTCTGCCTCTCTCTCTCTCTCTCTCTGTGTCTCTCATGAATAAATAAATAAAATCTTTAAAAAAAAAAAAAAAAAAGAGGGCATTTCAGATGTGGGAAACAGCACAGCCAAGAAGCAGGATTAAGCTGGAGTCCAGAGTCTGGTCTTGATAGAACAGAGGTCTGTACTGTGGTCTTGCAGAATAAAAGTTTGGATAAGTGAGGCAGGGCAGGAACTTGGAGAACACTGGTAAGTAAGCAAGTGAGCTTTCTAGGTTAAGTAAGAGCAACTTACTGCTATAAAAGTTCCATTTAATTTGATTATAAGGTAGTTATTTACTATTTAAAGGAAACTAGAGCATGGTGCTAATGGACAAAATGCAAGGCTCCAAATTTAGATAGTCCTATGTTTGAAAGTGGATTCTGCTGCTTATTGTCTGTGATGTTAGGTGTCAGCCCAATGGGAAGAATAACACCTCTTTTATAAACTAGTACTTGCAGGCCTATGAAAGGACACATGCAAAGCAACTAGATTTGAAACATGCTCCATTCCTCCCTTACTTTCGTCTTTTTTTATTTTTAGTCTCAACGCTCAGACTAATTCATAACATGCCCTACCCCTATCCAAATCAATCTACTGCTAATATTCCTCAGGTTACTAGAAATGCATTCATGAATATGTATGAATTGTATGCATAAATTTGTGTGCTAGTGAATCACGTGTGTTTCATATCTTCTTCAAGGAACTCTTTATGCTTTTTAATATTCAGTAAGATTTATAAGAAATATCAATGAAAACACTTTCTAAACTGGAAGTAATGTCCAGGTTGGCATTACAAAGGTTCCACAGTATCATCTATTCTAGGAAAGCTCAAGCCTCCTGGCCTCATAATACTTTATCCCTCCTTCCAACCTACCACCCCAAAAGTCACCCAAGGAGGATCACAGCCAAGGACACCATTGGGCAGTAGCACTAGGGAGCAGGGCTTTAGGTAAGCCAAGCATAGAGGCTGAAGCCCTGGCTACTGTGTGACAAGGCCTTTCTGGCTTGGCTATTTGGAAAATGTATTTTTCCATGGAGCCAGTGAGGTATCAAAGACTTGAAGAAGGTTCTCCCTCTAGAGATACCACCACCATGGGAAGACCAAAGGGTGAGGTGACTGACTCTGCTCCAGAGCAAAAGCTTCAACATACACACTCATATGGTTTACATTTCCTTCAAGTTCTCTCCTTGCCAGCAGAGGGATAAGAATACAAATAAGTTAGGGTCTGGGTCCAAGTATACTGAGTTCTGTTTCCAGGACAACCCACTTAAGGCGGTTCAGGCACATAAAAACATTAAGAGCAGCAGCAGCACTTAATTTGTATCAAGCAGTGATTTGGTCCCAAGGATTATGCCAAATGTTTTATAACCTTTTTTTTACTCATGTGTCACCACAGCCCTAATGAAATTAGTGCTGTTATTATATGTTCCTTGCAGATGATAAAACTGAGCTTTGGTGGGTTTATGTCACTTGTTTGTTATGAAGACAGGGACTTACGGAGCCTGGTTCCAACCTAGGCAGTGTGACTGCTAGTGGCTCCATGGAGCCCAGCCCAGCTCACAGCCAGGAACCCAGCATCCACAGCCCCTGGGCATCCTTGCCTCAGAGCCCTCACAAGAATGTATAGATGTGGTAAAGACCTGCTTCAGGACTCAGAACCCTAGAGCCCAGCCATCTCTTGCCCTTCTCCACATCTGAACACATGACCAGTAAACATCATTTACTTTATGGCTTGGCTCGGAGCACAGGGCTACCTTGGAGCAAATTTTGAGAGTCTCTCATAAGAGAAAAATGTCAGGATTCTCCTTTCACATCCTCATCACCTGAGGAACACAAACCTCCTGATATATCTTCACTATAGTGGGGATAAGATGGAAGGTATCTTGCAAGAGGATTTGTTAGGGCCATGTGGCTTCCCAAAAGGGTTGATGCTCACCATAGAACATCTCCCTGTCTTTGAAAAAAAATGAGTATTTGTATTATCCATCTCCATGAACTCTGATCTTTCATGAGGAACTTCACGAAAAAAGTCTTGGCACTACTCTACTACCCCTCCAGGAGTCTCTGGAGTTGGCTGTGTTTTAAAACAGACTCAACTCATTCCTTCTTTACTTCTCTCTACTCTTTCATCCACAATGACAGCTCAAGCTCAGGCTTCTCAAATTTCTAGTGTGGAAAGCTGTCAGCTGCAGTCAAGGCTATAGACTTCCTCATTCTGGTCCAGCTGAAGGAAGGCGGTGTCTTCTCAATCATCAAAATCATCACCCCTTAAATCTGACCGGACCATTGTAGATATTATAATTACTTCTGAACGAGAGGAATTTCATGTACTGATTGACTTAGGCCTGGATTTGTACCCATCCTTGGACTAAAAATTCTTGATAGAATTTTTATTTTTAAAGACTTAGGCCAATTAAGGCCTGTTCCTGGAGACTGAAACAGGAATAGCTGGGACTGTTTTTACCAAACCATATAGCTACTATACATAGTCGTGATGGGGGGGTGGGGGGGGAATGTTTACACCAACCCAAATTCTAATCGTAGTTAGGAGGGGAGAAGTACTGGGTGAAAGATGAATGACTGTCCACCAAAGTATATAAATATACCAAAGATTAACAATGGTTATCTTAATGGCAGGATTAGAAGTAACTCTTTGATCCTTATATAAACATGTAATTCTTATGTTATTGGTGGAAAAAAAAACTAAGATTATTTTTTAAAATATTTGAATAAAAAGTATTTGTCAAGAGCAGAGCTACATGAACAAATACCCAAAAGACGAAAATCCTTTAAAATGCCATACTATGGAAAGACAATAGTATTGCACTCAAATACAGAGAGAACATATTTCTTACAGTTTTGTCAATTGGCCATTTGAAGTGAACACATGCTAACCAAGAGGTAAAGAAGGACTACTTTTAAGGATCTACAAAAGCCAACCTCATAAAATGTGACATGGTTGGAGAATACGGAACTGCAGCCCAACAGCTTGGCAAGACAGATATCAATCCAAGATGAGGATGAAATGTAATAAATTAGCCAATATTTAATAAAACCTACTACATGCTAGTGCTTGTATGTCTGATCACATTTAATAGTCACAATAGTGCTTGGGGATAATATTATTCTCATTGAATGAAATATTGTTGATGCCCTGCGTGTATTCCTTTGGCACTCACGATTATCATACACACGAACAGCGTTCTCCTGCAAGCACGTGACTTCTCTGCACCAGGAGAAGGCTGCAGGTACGTGGGACAGGCCAGAACTACTACAGAGTTAACAATTTAGGAGTAGTTTTTAATAATATAGAACAGTACATACGAAATAAATACTTGTTGTGCATCAAATACTTGATAAATGAGTACTTGATAAATAGCTTTCTTGCCCTTGGATGGGTTCACTCTGAGGTACATCCTACATATACTGGGGTCAGAGGATCCTGGTGGGATCCAGTCTCAATTGCCCATAGTGCTGACCTGCTCCTGGACACACCTCCATGGCTTCTTTTTTCTCCTCGTCACTTCCCCATTACCTTTGTTTCCTAGAATCCCAAATATTATTCATATTCACATTTTTGTCTCAGTGTCTGCTTCTGAGAATATCCAGTCAAGACACCCATTTAAAAGATAAAGCAACTGGGACTTAACAACTTGCCCAAATCACACTACTTGTAAGTGAAGAAAGCCAGGTTCCAGGCCATACCAGACTCCATTTAATCACTATGCTAATGTTACCCTCAACAGCACACGCACCACTGAAGGTTGAGAAACTTTTTGTTTGTATGTGGTTGGACTGCTTTGTTTTTATTTGAATGTGAATAATATTTCATCAAATTTTAGACACTTTTGATTGTAATATACACCAATATTTTAGGTACTTCTAAGGAAAAAGGAACATGGCATGGCTATGACTTAATGTCTTCTTAACATTTAACACATCTATTTTATTCTTATGGAGATAACTCTTTTAGTCTCCTTTGGATACATATTTTAAAATATATTACATTTGGGTATACATAAAAATGAACGTACGATCAAATTTATTTATTTATTTTTAAAGATTTTATTTATGTATTCATGAGAGACACACAGAGAGAGGCAGAGACATAAGCAGAGGGAGAAGCAGGCTCTTCGCAGGGACCCTGATGTGGGACTTGATGCCAGGCCCCCAGAATCACGACCTGAGCCAAAGGTTCTGCATCTGCTCAATCACTGAGCCACTCAAGTGCCCCCATATAATCAAATTTAATTGGCTAAAATATATCTTAAATTTCTTTATGGTCAAGTATCCAATTCTTCTGAATCACTTTTAAACCTGAGGTCAATAATGTCCATGATTTACCACATGACATCATCGTCTATGGCATGGATGGCATTGATGAAGTTGCTTTTTTTTTCCTCCAATGTTCCCTCATTGACTTCAGAATTTTCGTCCATGCTGCTGGCATCCGTTCTTCAAGTATTTCTCTGGTGCCTTCTTCTCGCCAAAAGGTGTCAGGCAATGACAACTAGGAATTAGGATTGACTGCTGCCTGGTCGTGGTATCCATTGTAAGACACATCATGACCTCAGATATGTTCACAATGTGGGAAAAAAATGTGTATCATAGATCTAATGAAATGAAGTACACGAATGGTACATCAAATCTCTGACACACAGCTACTATTACTTAAGATGGGGCCAGAGTAGTATATAAATTTTCCAAATGTAAGTCAATTTAAGGAAAAATTTTAAATTAAAAGTTGGACAGGTTGGGGCTCCTAGGTGGTTCAATCAGTTAAGCATCTGCCTTTGGCTCGGGTCATGATCTTAGGGTCCTGGGATCAAGTCCCATGTTAGGCTCCCTGCTTAGTAGGGAGTCTGCTTCTCCCTCTACCTCTGCCCCTCTGTCTGCTCATGCTGTCTCTCTCTCTCTCTCTCTCTCTCTCTCTCCCTCTCTCTCAAATAAATAAATAAAATCTTTAAAAAGTAAACAAAAATAAATAAATAAAAGTTGCATAACCAATACACTGATACGGCAAAAAGTGTGAAGATAGTCAGTAACTGAACTTTGAGAAAACCAGGATTATACCATTCCTGACTTATGAGGGGTCCAACCAACAAACAGCAGTTTCTGCAACCAGCAGTGATGTAGCCTGTCTACTGCTCTTGCACACTCGTGATAACACCCACTAGGCTTCATTCCAAAGGCTCTCAACAATACCACCTACAGCCTTAAACAGAGCTTTTGGTTACTATTAAAAGGGTGATTAAAATTTGGAGATGGGGAGAAGGACATACCAAAATACCAGAATCAGAACAACTTAATAGACCACATCAGGTTGTAGTTCAAATTGGGATTAATGTTTGTGAATAAGAAACCATTGCTAGCAGCATTTACTTAAAATCAAATTTACTCTTCTTTTCCATTGGGCATCCTTTATGTCGTTGCAGGCTCTGTTATTGGGGTAAGATTAAATTTCATCACTGAAGCAGAATTTCACACCACGCTTGCCAGCAAAATATGTAACCTTAGTACTTTCACATGACAGATGTTTCCATGGCAGAGGGACTTACTTAGACTAATAAATAGTTACGCTCATTATCCTTAATAATCGAACTCAAACAGAACCCCAATTAAGGGATTTTCTCATGGTTGTCCCTTCAAGACATTAACTCAAATTCAGAAACTATAACAGACATATGTTCGAGTTGAAATCTGAACACAGTGACCACTAAAATGCATGATTGTTTAAATAAATCTGCTGCGATGCTTGAAGGAGGTAAGGGTCTATGAAAGCAAATGATCCAATGTGTGAATGCTCCATCTGCCAGATCTGTTAAGGTCTACTACCTAGAGCTAATTAAAGGAAACTGAAGGATAGAAAAGAAGAAGATCGGGTGGCATGTCTTCTTCATGTTTCAGGTAGGTCCAATGTCGTAAACTCCTCAAGGCTCATGGGGAAAATGGAAACTTCGCATTTCCTCTGAGACTGTACTGGTTGGTTTTTGAAGATTGCTTCCCAGATCCTCCAGCTTATGGTATGGAGCACAACAAGGCCTAAGACTGCTTGACTACAGGATTTAGGAGTAAACGTTTGGTTATTTCTCCTTGCCTGAGAAGCAAAACAGTGGAAGTGGGGTGCTCGCCTTTTCTCCTCATCCACCGTCATCTTCTAGTCAGTCATCCAGATGGTTAACCAAGTACCATGATGATACAGGGAACCATCAGAAGGAAACCCCCCAATTTATCCAGGTAAATTCCAGCCCTTTCTACAAACTGTCACAAGTTAAGGGCTATGCTGTAAAGGAGAAGCCAAAAGGCAAGGCACAGTACCATCTCTAAGAGAGGACACTTGCTCCCTGGACATAGTGGCTGGGTTGCTCTTCAACCATCCAATATCTGCCACTCCTTCTTTAGGTACCAAGCACCAGGTTTCTCTTTGCAGATTCACCTTCACAGAATCTGCTCTATCTATACAATTCCAGAGGAGCTGAACCATCATCTTCCCTTTACTGAGAACTACCGCCCAGACCCCTTTAACCAGGCCAATGTCTTCATCTCCTGGCTGCTAACCACTCTCAGCCTCCTACCTGGACTAAACAAAAGCCACCCAGGCAGAAGCTTAGGATCCTACCTCTCCCCACTACCTCCAGAAGAAGCCCACAGCCAATGACTAATTCATTGACAGGGAGATGCAAAAGGTCATCTCCCTTGCCTTAAGGTAGAACTAATTCTGTGGTGCATTTCTTGTCCCAGGGCTCCCATGGGATTAGGCTATAGCCTGTCTCCTGCTGAGACCCCATCCTTGCCAAGGTTTTCCTGCTGTCTATCCTGCTTCCCTCATCATCCCAGTTCTGAAAATGTTTCTTCAATTAATCACTTGTGCAAGATTTCCTGTCTCAGTTTTTGCTTCTTGGGAACCCTGCCTCAGTTTTTTACTTCACCCCAGCCATCTCCCCTTTTTCCCCTATAGAAGAGCTATATCCCAAGGACAAGGTTTGAATCCTTAAGACAGCACTGTCCCTGGAATTTTTTTTTTTTTTTTTTTTTTTTTTTGGTTAAGTAAGCTACTACTTTTTTGTTTAAATCAGTTTGGGTTCGGTTTTGAGTTGCTTAGACTAAAGAGTACTAATGTATTAGAAGATAGGACTATATCCTGGTTCATTTATTCTTCATTTTATAAATATTTTTTGAGCGCCTGCTGTGTTCCAGCTCCTTTGCTAGGCCCTGTGGATATAATCGTAGAAAAGACATAGCTCCTGCCCTCAGGTAACTCAGTTTTCAGCGACTACAATGGCAATGCAGAGTGATGAAATGTAATGATAAATGATCTGTTACAGGGACACACAGGACAAGTGATGAACTCCTTTTTATGGGCATATTGCAGGGAATAGGGGCACTAGTCAGGGAAGATTCCCTAGAAGAGGTAATATCTTATCTAAAAACTTAAAACAAACAAGCACAGAAATCACCAAGGAGAAAAGCATTCCAGGCAGAGGGATCAGATGTACAATGAACAAAAGCAAGAGAACAGAGATACTTCCAGAGGAGGCCAGAAAAATCAGTGTTGCTGGAGTGTGGGTGGTTCATCCTGCCTGAGTTTGTATTCTGCTTCCAGGGTTTCTCTGTTCTTAGGAGCAGCTGGAAGTCTGGGGGGTGGGGGGATACAGGCAGCCCACCTCCAGATACAGCCATCCAACCAATGGAAATGGAGTCGGTAGATACATGCTAAATCCCATCCATGTGGGACAATTCTGAGGATACTACATGGATCCTCAAACATCCTCATGAGAGTGAACCCTACTTGCCCACAACAGGAAGCAGCTAAATAACAAATTGGGTCTTGACTTTTCTTTTTTCTCAATCTCACTCTCCTGATTGCCTCACTCTATCCCCTGGAATGATGTCTCAAATAAATTACCTCCACCCAAATCAATGGCTCAGGCTCTGCTCTCTGGAGAACCCAAACTAAGGCAGCTGCATTGAACAATTTGGACCTGCTCCCAAGGGCAGTGGGAACCAATAATGGATTTTAAGTGAGAGAGTGACATAATCATCACTGGACCTTAGAAAGATCCATCTAGGCTGCCCTATGGAATATGAACCTGAGCAAGAAATGATGACGGAAGGGACTAATGGCAGTATATAGATTCAAGACCCAAAAGGAAAGTGGAACTGACAAAATGTAATGATTAACTGGATATGAGTGCTGAAGGAAAAGAAATTTAAAAAATGGTAGATGGAAAAAGAGCAAATTTTAGAGCACTCTAAAGAGTAATCAACAGGTAACTAATAATCTTCATGATCGCCTCTATTCATTTACTCATCCATTCAAAACTATTGTTTCTTTCATATGACAAGTTGTAATGGATCTTCATTTTATTGTATAGTATCCACAACACTGTAATAGGTGCCAGAAAGAATTCACGTGTGTGCGCACATGCCCACACACAAATATGGTTCTTGATCTAAAGCAGTTTACAATCTACTCGCGGAGAGAAGGTACAGCAATAGTAAAGAGATGAGCAGACCTAAGGAAGGTAACAATTACAAGATAATATTATATAAATAATAATATAAGTTCTAAGGAGGTTGCCAAAACTAAAGAGTGATCAATGAAGACTGAGTTTTAGGGAATGAATGAGCATGAACTAATGGTTTATTTACTTATTAAAGCTTATTCTATGCCAGACAGAGCCTTCTTTGTGCTATATTATTTAATTGTTATAACAACCTTTTGCAACTGGCACTATTAATCTCATTATTTTTTAAGTGGGCTCTGTACTAGGCCTGAATTCATGACCTTGAGATCAAGACCTGAGCTGAGATCAAGATCAAGAGATGGATGCTTAACCAGCTGAGCCACCCAGGTGGCCCTGCCATTTTTTCATTTATTTTTAAAGATTTTGTTTATTTATTCATGAGAGAGAGAGAGGCAGAGACACAGGCAGAGGGAGAAGCAGACTCCTCGCAGGGAGCCTGATGTGGGACTCGATCCCAGGACCCTGGGATCACACCCTGAGCCAAAGGCAGAAGCTCAACCACTGAGGTACCAGGCGTCCCTCATTTTTACGTTTTTAAGGAAGAATTTCAAGACAGAGGAATAGTGTGTGTGTGTGCCCACACGCGCATGCACATACATGCCTATAGTGAGCCTAAAGGAAGTGGAGGATTTATGCCAAGGTATGATTTTAGAAGGAAGGAGAAGCAGCTGGACAATGTAAGGCCCACCATGCTTGGCTAGAGTTAGAATACAATGTTGTGATGGTTTATTTTATGTGTCAACTTGACTGGACTAAGAAATGCCAAGAGAGCTAGTAAAACATTATTTCTGGATACGTTGGAGCATGTTTCTGAAAGAAATTAGCGTTACTTAGTAAACCAAGGAAAGAAGATCCACCCTCACCAATGTGGGTGGACATCATGCAATCCACTGAGGGCCCAAATACAACAGAAAGGCAGAAAAAGAGTGAATTTCTTCTGTCTCTTCTTGAGCTGGGATGTCCATCTTCTCCTTCTTCTCAGGCCTTCATCCTTGAACTGAATTATACAAAAGAGGAGATTTAATATGGGATTTATTATTTTTTAAAGATTTTATTTATTTATTCATGAGAGACACAAAGACAGAGGCAGAGACACAGGGAGAGGGAGAAGCAGGCTCCATGCAGGGAGCCCGACATGGGACTCAATCCGGGTCTCCAGGATCACACCCTGGGCTGAAGGTGGCGTTAAACTGCTGAGCCACCCGGGGTTGCCCCTAATATGGGATTTAATATACAATTATAGTGGACAAGAAGTCTCACAATCTGCCATCCATAAGCTGGAGACCCAGGAAAACCAGTGGTCTATCTGTATATATACAATTGGTTCTATGTCTCTGGAGAACACTGACTAATACAGATGGGATACTGAAAAAGAGATATCATATACTCTCAGGACAGTGAAAGATTGTTAAATATGATAATAAAATACAGGTCTAGGTGCTTCATGAGAAATACACTGAATTAAGAGCAGTTGCTCAGGAAACAGACTATTAAGAAATTAAAACATATATTCATGAAGTCCCACACTGTCTGTATTAGAAAATTGGAGAAATATCTAGTGATCACTTTGGAGGGGGTGTAAAATAAAAAATAAGAAAATGTCTAGTTTTGGGAAAGATGATACACCTAATGGAATGAAGAAAGAGACAGTTTGGAATGACAGTACAGAGGGCAAGAGGATGGCTCTATGAGAACATTCCAGGGTTCCTCAGAACAGGAAAACTTTTACTCCCTTTTACCTCACCTCCATCCTCAAAGTGGGATGTCTTTGTGTTGTAAGAGCCCTGTGTATGTTAGACACACAATGAGTGACTGCTGAAAGACTGGGTGAATGTGTGAGGAATGATAAAGAAAAATGAACACTGCTTCCACCCTCTTTTTCACTATCTGGTTACTCCCAATTTTGGGGTAGTTCCTTGTAGAATGGGGGAAAATATATCAAATCTGGAATCAGAAGTTTTGATTTCCAAATCTTGGTTTCTATACTTACCACTCTTAGTTTATGGACAAGTTAAATATTGTCTCTAAACTTCAGTTTCATCCTCTATAAAAGGAAAATAGCCACCTTTGTCCTCCTGCTTCAAAATACTGTTAAATCACATGTGTTAATTGGGCACATAATACCAAGTACTTGAATCACTTACATGGGAGTGTGTCTTCCCCATGGGGCACGTCAGTTTACTTTCAGAATCTCTCTCCCCTTTCCCTTCTCCCTTTCTTTCTCCCTCTCTTCCCACCACCCAACCCAAATCTTCTGGATGTTTCCAGTAGTTGTGTTTATCTGGAATCATAGCCAGAATCCCCCCTTTAAAAAGGGCAAAATCATTCCTCTCTTCTACCTTCCTCCTTCAATAAACTTGATAGCTAATTACAGCATGAGAGCACTTAAATAGTACATTTAAAGAAAGACCATTTAGGACGCATTTATTCCAAACAATGAATTAACAAAATATGAACAACAGGAGGAACAGAGAGGATTTACTTTCCTCGATTCTTACTTCATTACACCAAACAAGTATATTCAACATAGATCCATAATCACAGAATGTAGCCAGGGCTTATAAAGTCACATTTTTACTTAATTCTCATACTCTTTCTTTCTTTCTTTCTTTCTTTCTTTCTTTCTTTCTTTCTTTCTTTCTTTCTTCTTTCTTTTCCTTTTCCTTTTTCTTTTTCTTTTTCTTTTTCTTTTTCTTTTTCTTTTTCTTTTTCTTTTTCTTTTTCTTTTTCTGATAAGTAATGAGAGAATGTACTTTGTCTCTTCTAATTTACCCACCCCTGGATTAAACTCTTCTAAGAAAGAGATTCCATCTTGCTCACTCGTAGACCTTTAATGGCTCCTAGCAAAATTCTCTACTTAAAATAAGCATTCATTTAGTACATATTTATAGAAGGAATGATGAATGAAAGAATTAAAATGATTGTCATTTCACTAATCTATAAAATAAACACTTAAGAACAGAGGAATGTTGTGGACTCTTTTCCTTGCCTTCTGGAAAAAACTCCATGAGATTTTACAAATCTGTGCACTGCATTTTCAAGCTATAAATCTCATGGCACTCACCCACATTGTGAAATAATGTGGAGAATATCTATAATGGATATTTCTACACCTTCATTTCAACATGCAAATTCAAGAGTGAGCAGGATCCAAGAAAACTTAAACTCTCTGGGTCCTACCACTGAATTGAGCTACATCTACACATACATGCAGCTTGCAAGCCTCAGAGGGTTTGTTTGCAAATGAAGATTAAATTCTCTTGGTACAGCTGGAGCTAGGAGGAAGATGTCTGTGGCTGGAGATGAGTGCACTGGAAAACATGTCCGGTCCCAGTTAACGCTCTTTGTAGAGATAATGACAGGTGTTGCAGACTGTTGAAATGTTGGGCCACCTTACTATGTAGGTCTATTCTATACAGATCGCTTTCTAGTGATGGTTAGAAACTACTTACAAACTCCGATGCTTGTCCTACCACTGCCCACCACAACTCTGCATGAGATTCTACAGGGGGGACCCATCTATTTTAGTCTCAAACTGTACATATTCCATCCATTTATTCAATGGATATTTATCAAGCATCTACTGAGTTCCAAGGATATGTTAGAGATACAAAGGCAAACGAGATATGGTCTTTGTCCTTAAGAGGCTTAAAATTAATGAAAATACTGTTAAAAAAAGAAATACCCCTGAGAACAGTTACATGTTAGGCTGTTATCTATACCACTTTGCCACTTTGTGTTTTGTTGTATTTTTGTCTCCAAAAGGAGTAAAACTGCCTCCGGCTCCCAAAATACCTTTTCTGGATTCTTTTGCCTGCAGTTTGAGGTTTGTAACACCAGATGGCATAATTAAGCCTCACCCGAAGTACAAGTTAAATTCTCATAGTTTGGAACATTACAAAGTAAACAAAGCATGGCTGAACACATGTCCCTTAAAATATAAAATATAATTTATTAATATAAGTTGAATAAAGTAACAAAACAATCTTCATGTGGAATAATTAAATATAACAACAGAATAAGAAATCAGCAATCCTGTCCCATATCCTTTGGGTAGACTCTTAGTCTCCTGGACACACTTATTCTTTAATTTTGTTCATTTCAAAACTTCTGGGTCTTTTCCAATCAGGCCCAAGTCTTTCACTTTTGGGTCTTTACTACCTGATACTGGTTATTCTGTGCTTTTCCATCTATTTCCCTGGCACCCAATGCTGTGTCAGGTTGCTACTCTATCAACCAAATTATTTTATTAAACTCTGTCTCAAAGTAGGACTTATATTCTCCATTCATATTCAAATCCTGACATTTTCTGAATCTAAAACATAGACTCTTAAAACAAGAGTTCTCCCCTGGGGACGATTTTGCCCCCCAGAGGACATCTGGCGATATCTGCAGACGCTTCTGATCATCACAACCGCAGAGGGGAGAGAAGAGGGGAATGTAACTGGCCAAGGCAAGGTTCCTGATAAACATACTACAATGTACAGGACAGCCCCACTGCCAAGACTACGCAGCCTCTATTATCTAGATGCTGAGAAACTCTGACTTACAAGAAGCTGAGGCCAGGAGGGTGGGGGTGGCGGACCTTCAATTATAGGAGTCCTCCTAGAATAGATCTGCATGTGTACAACAAGTTTCTTCCCTTCATGGCAGATTTCCATGTAATAGCCCAGGTGAACTGTCACCTGTCAGAAGCTTAGCTTTTAAAGACTAAAAGTCACAACATAGTCCAAACATAACCTCACAAATACCATATTTATGCAGACTGGAACCTCAACTGTTTCACACTTTACAAAGAATTAGTTGACAACTAGCCAGGAACAAGATACAATGCCAGCCATGTGAATGAAGCCTCTAACTGCAGAGGTGGGAAATAGCAGCACACACATATTGGCCTTACAGTTTGCCTTTGACAAAGCTGAATTTCATCTGAGCTCTGCGTGCCCAGAAAGGAGCTACACTTAAGGAATCCCCTCCAACCCTATTGTATCCCAAGAAAGGCCAAAGCACAAAGCCTACCTCCCACCCCCTGGCTCTGCCCTCATATACAATCCTCATGATTGTATATGAGGGCAGAGAAGATTTGGAGCAGACTCATTTGTGTCCACATTTTCTCAGCACTTCTTGTTCTTGCCTCTAGAACTCCAGGTTTTCTCTCATTCCTTTGAGACAGTCCTCTCCAATAATGGTTTCCCTACTGGGATAGCCTAAGTGGCCATCCTTGGTGGTCTTTCTCACCCTCCTCTCTGTCCCCTGGTCCTTCACTGTATTTTAGGCAGCCGGGCCTCAGGGCTGGTCAGAGGAAGATTAATATCTCCAAATCTTCTTCAGGCTAATCAATCCACACAGGGAGAAAGAAAGGAGTTGGATTTCACGTTCCCATCAGTCTTCCAAGATGGCATTGTGAAATGTTGCTTTGGCAGACATCAGTTGCTGAGGTGTTTGTACTGAGTGTCCTGCCCAAGTCCAGATGTTAGGGCTCTCTCTTCCACACTACCACTATCCTGCTAGGTTATGAGTCTTCCATTCCTTCTGTTTGAGGGTGGAACGGGGTGGGGGCTAATGTGCAAGTCCTATGGGATAATCCACTGATGAGGTGAAGTGTCTGGATGAACCACCCTCTCCTAAGAGTTGTGAGGGACACAGCTGGCTGGGTATGTGGCAGGTGAAAGCTCAGCTCCCAGGGGCTCCTTGGCATTTACCACCTTTCAAGCTTTCCAGACACTTCCCTAAAACAGCCTCCCAGGTCACTCACCACAAAACTCTTACCTCTCCCCTTTAATTCAATTCTCTTTCTAATCTTTATTACCCAGTGCCAACCACCCTGCCTTTTGGTGCTCAAAGACCTAGTCTGGCACTCAAAATAACTGAAAGCTAACTCTTATCTTACACTTCTTCACTGCAATCCCAATTTTCCCCTTGAAATCCCAATGCTTTCTAGTCTACCTTAGCCAGACAAGGGAGGGTGTCAGAAAGCATGGCAGGAAAGTAAGAAGAGCATCAAGAGTCATGCTAAGTGAAACTTGACACTAAATCCTCCGGAATTCAAAGACCAATAATCATTCACCCAATGGGCATTGGCAAGTGGGTCGATAAAAGGTACTAATAAAAAGAGGGAAAGATGATTTCTAAAGTTTTGAACCAGGGTAACTGTGAGGAAGTTGGTGATATTGGCAGAAACGGGTAGGCTGGGAGGGGAGGGGAGCTTAGGGAAGATGAAGAGCAAGTGTGAGTTGTGTCCAGGACTTGTGAGGTTGAAGTGATGGGAAGACAGCCAAGTGGACCATCTTCTACACTGATGGTCTGCAGAGTTAGAGACCAGGAGCTGCAGGTGTTATTGCTGAAGGCCTGTGTCTAGCATCACACATTAGTAGCAGTTGTCCAGAGATAAATAGTAAGAGGGAGTCACAATTGTTAAAAAACAAAAACCACCCACACCTCAGAGGCAAGAGTAAGATGAAAATCCAGCAATGGTGACAGCATTAACTAGAAGGAAAATGAAAGAAGCACTTTTTCACAAAAGCCCAAGATCTTCCATCAAGTCGGAGGAAGGAGTCCCCCATGTACACACACTGCAGAGAGATCGAGGTGAAGGAGTTTGAGAAAAAACAAACACTTGCATTTGATCATCAGAACATTACCAGAGCCCTCAGAGAACAGTTGGAGTTGGGGACGTAGAGGGTTAACTGCACCTCTGATCCTGCTTACCCTGACAAGCTCTGGCATGTCATCCAAGGACTTTGGGAAGCTCCCAAGGGCATCATTATTTACAAGGGTCACCATCGCACAAACTTAAAAACAAGTTTTTAAATCAAGTTTTATATTTGCAATTGGATTTGAAGAAAACCAAGTGTATGTATGATGGGAAATGCACTGGATTCAAATTCCCAATCCTTGAATCAATTGATATTCTGGTTCTGCCACCTACCAACTGTGAGAACTCGACCACGGTGGTCACTTTGGTCCTTTATTTCTTCATCCATGGAGGGAAATGGGATTATTGAAGAATTAACACTTACTACGGTTTTTGTTTTGTTTGGCTTTTTCACTCTAGTACAGCATACCTGGGCAAGGTATTTAATATGTAATTGCCATAGAATATTGAGTCAAACTAGTCCGTAAACATGAAACCGAGACTTTTATACTCCCCAATTCCACAGGGAATGACAATTCCCTGTCTTTGGGGCTTGGAATAAATAAAATGAAGAAGCTGTGCTATCCTTCACACGCAGAATGTGCAGACCCAGGAGGGAAATAGATCCTTTGGAACAAAAGTCCACTTCTGACTGAATAATTTAGTCCATGCTTTTCCCGCTGGGATCCCCAGCTTCTCAACTAGG
Source organism: Canis aureus (assembly GCF_053574225.1). Classification (NCBI taxonomy): domain Eukaryota; kingdom Metazoa; phylum Chordata; class Mammalia; order Carnivora; family Canidae; genus Canis; species Canis aureus. Next base: position 8,928,468 of record NC_135624.1, on the reverse strand, counting down.
GTACATCCTCTACTGTCCAAGGAAGCATGTCTGAAGATAGCTAAATAAGCTTAGCAAGGCATCCTGGAACATCAGTTACGTTTGGATTTTGAGTCCGAGGGTGGGGTATTTTTCTATTATTATACAAGGTGATTATGGTACAGAATTCAAAATGTACATGATGTTTGAGATAAAGCCCAGGACGTCAAGGTAATTTCAAAGTCATAGCAGCCATTGGGGCCGCATAGGCTCAGATTGATCGAATTTTTTTTTTAACTCCTCTTTGCTGTTACATGTGAGAAAGTCTTTATAGCACTATTACTTTGGTTTTTTTTCTCTTCTTCACTGGTGAAAACATAATTGTAAAGTCCATTTTACCTCTACTTGGGATCGATATTCAGTTTTACCAGCAGACTTCTGTTTCATTGTTAGTCGCCTATGTCATACCAAAATAAGCTCATCTGATGCACTTATTTCTGTATTTGTCTTATTCTGTTTGCCTTTTGTAAAATCTTATAAATCTCTTTTAGAATATGGGTTGCACCTAACTTTTCTGGGACTTCCAGGCAAGGTCCACACCTCTATCTCTCATGCAATAGACTATCAATTAGATTGAACCAAATCAAAGACTACAAAGGCTGACTATTATCATTATTACAATTCCCATTTTAAAAATAATACTATCCTAGTACTTTTTTAAAGGGCCATCTCATTTGATTCTTACAGAAATTTAGTGGGATAGGTCAAAACACAAGCCACAGTTAGAATGAGAAACCATATCTTCAGCACACTTTTCATTTGGGCAATTAATCCAAAAATATTTACTGAGCACCTACTATGTTCTAGACCCTCTTCTGGGCTTTGAGAAACACAATGGACACACACACGCCCACTGAGGAGAGAGAGAGAGAGGAGAGAAAGCCTAGTGGAGAAAGAACAGGCATATAAAATAAGTAAGTAATCACAAATGCACTAACTGCTGAAAGAAGTTCAGTGAGCCATGAAAGTATATCCAAGGAGGCTCTTCATTTGAATTAGTGAATATTGGGCTTCCCACCTGCTCTCAATAAAATCTCTTCTTAGATGCCTCTCTTCTAGTGCCCTGGGTCCGCTTTATGTGAGAAGAAAACATGCCTAGGAGAGAGCTAGAGCTGAAACAGTGCCGGAGCCAAATATTGGGAACAAGTATTTGTCCAAAGACCTATTTAAAATCTCAACCTGTCTCACAGAGAGAAAACAAGGTCCAATACAACCTTATTAACATAAGGATATGCTTCTTCTTTATTATCTCGTTTGCCATGGGCTTGAATTTTGATGGGGCCATTTTCAGGGCTTAAACACTTGATGGCTACTTATAACCAAATATAATGGCACAATTGTGTTTAGGGTTAATTTATGGATATTTAACATAACTGTTTTTAGGGTTAATTTATGGCTGTTTAACATAACTGTGTTTAGGGTTAGTTTATGGGTGTTTAACATAACTTCAGGTCTGGATTTCTCCAAATTCACTTGCTGTTTCATTGGAGTTAACCTATAAGAACATCAAATCCTGCTGGAGTAATCACAAGCAATGCCAATAGCCCCATAGACTTATCTCAACCCTACAGATCCCTTGTAATACACAGCATGGTGACCAACGATTGCCAAGGACAGTTTGACAGGTATTTTTCCCCTGCAGTCTTGTTTTAGTAAAGCTTCAGTAGTAGGGACTAGCTAAATTTGATTTTTTAAAATTCCCCTGGCTTTTCAAAAGGACCCTTTCACCTTTATTTCCTCACTGTGGCAGAGAGTGACTGCCAAATGCATGCGTGCAGTTGGGCCAGAGAACTTCACGTGGAGTCCACCAGGGGCCGCTGTTCTGCAAGCAGTGACACCTTTAGGGGCGGACTCGCCTTCCATCTCCTAACAGGACGAAATTTCTGGTGGATGCAGCAAAAATACTCCTTTCAAAATATATTTTCCAACCTCGAAGGCACCATGCTAAGAAAAAGAAGACAGACACAAGGGCCACACATCGTACGATTTCCTTTATGCGAAAGATCCAGAGGAGGCAAATCCGTAACAGATTCCGGGTGGCCGGGACTGGGGGAAGGGGGCGGGGCCGGGACTGGGGGAAGGGGGCGGGGCCGGGACTGGGGGGAAGGGGGCGGGGCCGGGACTGGGGGGAAGGGGGCGGGGGCGGGACTGGGGGAAGGGGGCGGGGGCGGGACTGGGGGAAGGGGGCGGGGCCGGGACTGCGGGGAAGGGGGCGGGGCCGGGACTGCGGGGGAAGGGGGCGGGGGCGGGACTGGGGGAAGGGGGCGGGGGCGGGGCTGGGGGAAGGGGGCGGGGCCGGGACTGCGGGGAAGGGGGCGGGGCCGGGACTGCGGGGGAAGGGGGCGGGGCCGGGACTGGGGGAAGGGGGCGGGGGCGGGACTGGGGGAAGGGGGCGGGGCCGGGACTGCGGGGAAGGGGGCGGGGCCGGGACTGGGGGAAGGGGGCGGGGGCGGGACTGGGGGAAGGGGGCGGGGGCGGGACTGGGGGAAGGGGGCGGGGGCGGGACTGGGGGAAGGGGGCGGGGCCGGGACTGCGGGGGAAGGGGGCGGGGGCGGGACTGGGGGAAGGGGGCGGGGCCGGGACTGGGGGAAGGGGGCGGGGGCGGGCCGGGGGCGGGGTCCGGGGGCGGGGCCGGGACTGGGGGAAGGGGGCGGGGGCGGGGCGGGGACGGGGGCGGGGCCTGGCCGGGGCCAGTGACTAATAGGTTCATGGTTTCCTTTTACGGCGATGATAAAGTTCTGGAACTAGATAGCGGTGATGGTTGTGCAACATCGCGACTATATATAATGCCCCTAAGTTGTACTTTCAAAATTAAGATGGTAAATTTTGCGTTATGTACATTTCACCCCAGTGGGGGGAAAAATATTTTCCAGTGTTTCTTGCCCTCTGCTATCTACACCTGTCCTGCTCCGTATAAAACTCTTATTGTAGAGATCATACACTGACCTGCTAAGAAACAACATCAGTTCTGTGAGGGGGGGTTTTGGTTTGTGTTTAGTTCTGTTTGTTGAATCATTCTCCCATCCTGGAGGAGCTCCTGACCCGAGTCCCGTGCTGGGATACTTCTGGACTGTCTCCACCTCACACCCTCTCTGCCCGTCCATCGCTCCAGCTCTGCTGCAGCGACCGTGACCTTGCTTCGGCTGTTCGGGGACTTTCTCTGCCACCTCGCAGGGCCCCTGATGGGTCCCGCCCAGCCTGTGCTCAACCGGGCAGTGCTGAGAGTTAGGCCTTGATGGGCGATGCCACCTTCCTCTGTCCTGGCCAGGCAATCCTGAGGTACATTTTGCATGACTCCCCAAAGACTCCAGTGGGATCTAGCAGAGCTCCAGTCTCTCACAGCCCAAACTCAAGACCAGACCGCACCCCTCGATGGTACCCCCTCCTTCCTATTCACTGTCCCCAGACGCCGCCCCACTCCTATTCCCCGGAGTCACTTCCCAGAGCAAATCCCAGAACACAAGCTGTAACCTCAGGATCTGACTTCCTGAGGGAACTTCCAGAGGCAGTTCTTCAGAAAGCCCACTGTTGACAGGAAAGAACAGATGGAAGAGGGTCACTGAGGCTTTCAGCTTCTGAGATAGCTCCTCACCCTAGCTGTCAAGCTAAACTCACCTTCTTTCCCCCACTCGCTATCACATAATCTACAATCGCACACACGCCCAGGTTCCTCACCTGGTGTGCTGGTGGTGAGAAGCTGTGCTGCCTTGAGGTCAGGGGTACTTAGATGGAACCTGAGGCTTCACTCTTCCCACCCCGTGTGACCTGGCACGAGGGTCTCTGCAAGGGAAGGATGCCAGGTGGGTTAGATGATTATGTCTTCCAAACTTGCTATAGAGTCAATAATTCCCTCCTCATATCACAGATAGTCCCCTTCTCCTCTGCCTAATTTTTTTAAAAAGATGAACCTAGAAGGAGCACAGGCTTTGACAGCAAATGGATCTGATTTTGAATGCTTTGTCCTCCAGTTATTAGCTGTAGGGCCTTAGGGAAATTCTTCAACCTCTTTCTATCAGTGTTCTTATCTATAAAGTGGGGTCATAAACTTGCTTGCATGAGGTTTAAATGAAAATGGAGGGGGATCCCTGGGTGGCTCAGCAGTTTGGCGCCTGCCTTCAGTCCAGGGCCTGGTCCTGGAGATCCGGGGTCGAGTCCTGCGTCGGGCTCCCTGCATGGAGCCTGCTTCTCCCTCTGCCTGTGTCTCTGCCTCTCTCTCTCTCTGTCTTTCATTAATAAATAAATAAAATATTTTTTAAAAATGGAGCTATGTGCTCACCTGTTGCCCATACTCAGTGAAGATTTATTTCAGTTTTTACCAGGGTAAGCTAATGCACACCTAGTTCTAGTTTTCTTTTGAGGTCCATATTGAATACTACTTCTGACACAGAGTCCTTCCTGATACCACTCCTCTTTTTCCACCTTCTGTTTTCTTTAGCTTCCATAATATTTCTTGTGTTGACACTTGACACATCTAAAGTTTATCTTCCTCTGCCTTACACAAGCACAGTGTGTCTGTGGTACCTTCTCCATTCTTTCCTTTTAGGCCATTGCAGTTACCTTGGGTGAGAACTCTATCTTGGCTCCACATCTCTGGCACCTGTACTTAGAGCTGCCTCCTTGCGCATGCCCATGGTGACATTTGCATTGTGATGTCTGGGAACAGCACCCTGTAGACTAGTGCAGCCTGCAGACCTGCCTGCAGTGATGTTTTGTATCTATTGGACTCTCCAGCAAGTATGTGTCAGATTAACCTTCATGGTCCTCATATTACTGACATATAAAGCAGGGTTTTCCAGCTATAGAACCTATTCCCAAAGTACATTATACAGCACAGATCAAAATGGAGAAATCCAAGTGGAAGGGAAGGAGGGGAGAGGATGGACCCTGATCATCCCAACACCCCACAAATCTATCCCCTCAACCGTCTTTGATGCACCTCCAAGGAACTGTTGGACTGGATCATCTCTGGACTTCTATGCAGAAGTGGCGCTCACTGCCTCCTTCCTTAGTGTCTGGAAGGCAGTTCCTGGTGTGAGTTCAGGCGGTTCTCTGGGGCAATGACAGGATGTGAGCCGAGCAGGGCCTGAAGACTTGCTGTGGACACTGCCTTCCTCTTCCCTGGCATTGCACAGATGAAAGGCATGAAAAGGGAGGGATGAAAAGAAGCTCAGGAAGTGACCATCCTATGTGTGGTGTCAGTAAAAATATAACTTGAAACTTGACAAAAATGAAATTCAAGGCAAGTGAAAATGAGACCTAGAGGAATGCAACTCCCCCGTCTGAGTGGTGGGATGTAGGTGTGCAGATGTGCCTGCTGAGTGCAATGTGGGCTGGAGCGTTAGGATTCGGTCCTGGCTGCGCATAGTGACAAATCCAGCATCTAGTGGCTTATCCAAATAGAGGTTTTGCTTTTTCTCACATAACCACGAGTCAGGAGGTAAACACCGTAGGCTGGTGTTCTGGTTCCAGGATGCTGCCGGGAGCGTGCGCTTGCTTCTCAGCCGCCTTTGACATTTGCCTCATGTCCTTTTCCCTGTCACTCTGTGCCCCAATTTTGGCATTGTGTCTGTGTTTAGCATTAAGAACAAGGAAAACAGAGACATTTCCATCAATGTCTATCCCTTTCACCAGGAGGGCAAAGGCATTTAGTTACTGAAACCCCTTGATTCCTTCTCTCTAGTGTCTTCTTCAGAATCCACGGCACATTTCTTCTAATATTCTTACTCATGATAATCTCACTGGGTACAAATCCAAGCAGCTCTCTTTACTAAGCAACTACTGGGAACAACTGCTGATAACCACTTCACATTCATTATCTGCCTCTTGCATTTATTCAAAATTATTTACTGAATGCATTCTGTGTGAAAATAGTAAAACTTAGCCTAACTGCTAGCACAGTTCATCAGGACCCAGAAGATTTACATTTCTAAAGACTTTCACTTGAGAAATAAGCTATGAATGAGTTGCAGGGCCTTCCCAAAAGTTTTCTATCCTGAGATAATCTGAAAACAAACAAACAAAAAAAACAAAAACAAAGAAAGAAACAAGCAAAAGCCAGGGACATTCTCTGGGGGAGGAGGAGTTGTTTTTCAGATGTTATTTTAATCAAAGACAGAATTTTCAGTTATCAAAACTGACCCAAAATGTATCTAATCAGAACTGCCAACTATCACAATAATTGCAGCTATACATATCACTTTCTCTCTTTATTCTGAGACCCAGTAAATCTGAAAAGTGGGCTCCTTTGCATATGTTCTACATTTGCAAAGAATAAAAGAAAAAGAATAGAAATCTTCATTCAGAACTCCGACATTGTCTGTGTACTTTTTTCTTTGATACATGTGCCAGGAATGAACAAAACAGCCAAGGACACTGCACTTGAGAAACATACCCAGTTGAGTACTAAATTCCATCTACCTTGTGGTATGTTTTTCATGGAGAAAACATAATCTTATTATTTTATATCTGCACCTTTTGTATGTCACTATTAATTAAAACATCCTAGGTAATAGCATTAGCTGACTGGACTTACACAGTCCCAAAGTACTTTTAGAGGTATCCAGGATTTAATCCACACATCGATTACTGAGCTGAGTGTCATTAATCTAATTTTACAAATGCAGAAACTGAGGCTTGGGGAAGCTTAGGGATGTCCTAGGATCGTGCAGCCAGTACTCAAGGAAGCTGAGATTTGTCCCTGTGCCTCAGTTCCATGTCCAGGACTCTTTCTGTCTTCTCTTTCCCAGTGACATAACCTGGAAGCTCCAGGCTGCCTCAATTTCAAAAACCCTGTCCCGTTGTTGCCATAAATAACACTCGTACTTGACTCACCAGGTAACTCAATTTTTAGCTCAGAAGAGTGGCCGCAGTCCTGATTGCACACCGAGCGATGTTGACCACAAAGACTCCTCAGGCAATGTTCCTTTACAACCAGGATAAGTGGCAGCAAGCTTTCTGACACAGATGAGGAAGAGGAAAAAAGGAGGCAGCAATACCCCAGAAGCCATTTGTTCTGCTAGTTGACCTGGTTTGTTTGTATTCTACTGACAGAGCCTTTCAAAAGCTCTACTTGATGAACCTGGGTCACACATCCAAAGGGGAAGAATATCCCCTTCTTCCCCTCACACCTCACCATTTCTTCCTACTAGCTTCATTTCCACAGTGTTTTCTGCTCTAGTAGGGTTTCTCAGCGTCTGTACTGTGGCCAGATTATTCTTTGTTGTTGGGGGCTGCTCTGTGCACTGTCGGATGTCTGGTAGCATCTGTGACCTCTGCTCATGGGACTCCAGTAGCAGCCTTCCAGCCATAACTACCAACAGTGCTGCAGACATAACCAAATGTCCCCTGAGAGGGAAAAATTGTCCCCACTTGAGAATACTGGTCTACATATGACTAGAAAAGAAGGTACAAACACATTGGCTTATCCCAGTAGAGGCAAATGGCAAGTGGCTCTCCCCAATCTGCCTAGTGCCAAACCCATTGCAATATGAGTCCCATCTCTATAACTTTTAAAGTGAGACTGGGAAAGAATGATTAAAGACCTCTAAATTAGAGATCACATGGCCTGTTTTATAGGTCTTTATCCAACTTGATCGCACCATAGAGCTGACACCATACGCCCATAAATTTCTTCTAACCTGCTTTTCCAACATTTTTTTAAAGATTTTATTTATTCGGGCAGCCCTGTGGCTCGGTGGTTTAGCGCCGCCTTCAGTCCAGGGCCTGGTCCTGGAGACCCGGGGTCGAGTCCTGCGTCGGGCTCCCTGCATGGAGCCTGCTTCTCCCTCTGCCTGTGTCGCTGCCTCTCTCTCTCATGAATAAATAAATAAAATCTTAAAAAAAAAAAAAAAGATTTTATTTATTCATGAGAGACACAGACAGAGAGGCAGCGACATAGGCAGAGGGAGAAGCAGGCTCTCTGGGAGGCGCCCAGGTCGGGACTCGATCCCAGGACCCCAGGACCACGCCCCAAGCGGAAGGCAGCCGCTCTGCTGAGTCACCCAGGCGTCCCAACGTTCTACCCTCTCCTGGATCCTGTCCCTTCCTGGCCACTGCATTTCAGGCTTCATAGGAAGTTCTGCTCTGTCAACTTTTTAAGTCTGGTAGATCCCAGTGTCCACCATTAGTTCTCTCCTCACCTGGCATGCTTTCTCTGGAACATCTTATCTATGCTTTACCTTCTGTCTTTATGACTTCTACTTTATAACTTCAGCCGTTTTATTTCTTCGAAGCACCAGACTTACATCGTGAAACTTGAATGCTCCAAAGACATCTGAAAATAACCTCATCGTGACAATATTCACGACTTTGCCATTCACTTAATAAATATTTATTGGTCGTCTACTATGTGCTAGGCCTTATTCTCAGTACTGAGGATATATCCATGAATAGAGTTCTTACTCCAGTGAAACCTATATTTTAGCGGCAAACTTCACTTCTTTTTATTTTTTTAAAAAAGATTTTATTTATTTATTCATGAGAGACACACAGAGAGACATAGGCAGAGGGAGAAGCAGACTCCATGCAGGGAGCCCGATGTGGGACGATCCTAGGACTCCAGGATCACACCCTGAGCTTAAGGCAGACACTCAACCACTGAGCCACCCAGGCATCCCAAACTTCACTTCTTTCTTCTTCTCCTTCCAATCCAATTGGTTTCTAATTCTGTGCATTTATATTTCAGAAATATATCCCAAATTCTGACCCTCCTCTGCATCATTAATGCTACCCTCATTCTCTCACTTTTTCAAACAGCCTCCCATATGTCTTTGAGGACCCTTCATCCTCCAATTTATTCTCCACATTAAAGCCAGAGCTTTCCTCATAAACAGAAAAAAATGTTTATTTTCACTCCTTTTCTTCAAAATCCCTGCTGGCTCACTATCACTAGATGATAAAATTTAAATTCCCTAATTAGACACATTCAGTTCTACACAATCTGGTCAGAACTAAACTCTTCAAACTCCTTAATGGTCCCCATCCTACACCAACCAAACTCCATCCGGGCTGCACCCAAGACCCACCAAGCCCCTCATGCTTCTGTGATACAGAGACATTTTCACTTCTCTGCTTCTTTGCAAATGCTGGACCTTCCATTCCACTCTTGCCTTTCCCCCTACCTATGATGTTCTACTCATTCTTTTCAATTCTATAAAATGTCATCTTCTGATCCATTCAAAAGACATTGTCATTTACTCCATCCTTTGGTTCTCAAAGGAATTAGGTGATAGCATTCAGTTCTTAGATCATTTTAAAGTATATCCACTTCTAAGTGTGCCTCTTCCACAAAATAATAAGCTCCCTAGGGATTGTGCCCCATTCCTTGTTGTATTTCCTACAATCTATATGGAATCTACATATACGTTAGCATATAGGTAGTGATAGTGAGGAGAAGGACTAACTACCATTTACTCAGTTTTGTTTCAGTTACAGTCTTAGCAGAAATCACTATTCCTAGTTTAAGCATAAAGAGAAATATACCAAGTATTAAGGGGCTTATACAATTGTGGAGGCTGGAGGAGCAAGCTTTAGACAAAGCCTCCAGGAATAACTTCCAGTCCTCAGAATCACACATAATAAGGAAAGCAAATGCCACTGCTTTTGCAGGAAGCCACTCCCTCTGGAAGCTGCCAGCAGCTGTCACCTTGCCTCTGTCACAGTCTACGTCAGCAAAATGGGCACTTTGCTTTCTGCCAATATCTCTCTCCTTAACTCCATTCCATAGTTGAGTCTTAGTTTAGGTGCATGTAATTGACGGAACTCCCAACACATCCAGAACATTAGCTGCAAGAGAGTCTAGGCAACATCTTTTCTAACTTTCCAGCCTCTGAAGTGAGAGGGTGCCCAGAGGAAGTTTCAGATGGACGTGGAAGAGCCAATCCACACTATCCACAAATATCTCCTGTGTAGCAGGCATTTTGACAACTGGGCATTCCCATTTTACCTATGAAGAGACAGAGCTCAGAGAGACTAAACCATGTCCTAAGTGACACAGCTGGTACTGGTAAACTCTGATTCAAGAATCAAATCACAATTCCAAGATGTGTTCTTTCTACCACACTAACTGTCTACAAGTGCTTTAGTTTGAGATGTTTCTTTCACAGAGGTCTAACAGAAATGGAACAACAGAAAGTTAACACATTCTATTCCTTGTCATTATCATCTTGTTACCATTACTCTAGATTTTAGGGAATATGTGTTTGTGATAGAAATCTTTGTCTTTTTACTGAGGTCTAGTGATAGGGTTGGGTAAATGTAAGGTTGCATGAAATCTGATGAGAAATACCATTTTTCACCGAAAGTTCACAGATTCCAAATGTAAACTGAGTGGCAGTGATGCCTAAAAACACTCAGCTATATTTCCCAGTGCCCTATTAATATTCTACAACACAGCACACTCTCATTCTGAGTCAAGTCAGTGCAAAATTACTCAAGTCATCATCAGTAGTAAACTAAGATTGCATCTTCTGGTTCTACACTGAACATCCTGTCTATGGCTTCCTGAATCATTTACTGATCACTCTTAGGTTCAGGAAAATCCATTGATTGACTGATCCCAAATAGCATAGGCAAAAAAAATCCTCAGAAATATATCAAGGGCTGAGCTCAAGTCAGACCACCTAGCTAGAAAAGTGCTAAGAGAGAGGAGCGACAGGCCATCCCCAAAGTATGGTCATCTCATTCTCAAGGCAGCTGTCGGACTGAAGGTCTAGGAGAGCCTGTGGAATCCAACAATAGAGCTCTAAAGAGTGCATGTCCAGAGTATGAAACAGGGACGTTGGTCACAGACAGGCTCCCAGAAATGGGCTCACAGTGTGTGTGAGGAAAAGCACTGGACCCTGAGACAAGACACCTGGTATCCAACTCCCTGCAGAAGCCAAGGTAAACCCATGAAGGGTTCTGTCTAAAAGAATCAGTGTTGATATGTGGTGTGAGGGCCATAGATTCATTTGGGTGGTTTCCTGCAGCAGCCAGCAGTAGGAAATGCACATAGAAGGATAGAAATGTTTTATCACCAAGATTCAAAGCCAGAGATGCCAACTTCTGTCAGCAGTCCAAGGGACATGTGAGAAGCTATACACCACTGATGAAAACAAAGGAATTAAAGGTTAAGTAGAGACTATACTGCAACCTGGAGGAAAAGTGAGGACTGAATCAAAGCCTGGGGTGAGTGATAGACCATTCAGTTTTCAGATTATCTGAGGTTCATTTACAGTGATCATTGCTTACCTGAGTTATTGTCCTCTCTTTGACGTTTACCCCCCAAATCCTGATTCAGGAAGGCATCACACTCTGATCACAGATCCCTTTCTTTCCAGTTTACATGTACAACTAGCCTGACTACACCTATCCCAGGACTTCACCAGGACCTTCAACAACACTACTATCTTTCCTGCCCTCCCCTTTCCACTGGGATTTCAAGCTATATCTTCAATCACCTCCCTGTCCACACACTCAATATCCTTGCTCATTAGCCCTTTCTTCATCTACTGTCCTGTCAAATTCCCATCTGTGGCTGAGCATACCTCAATGCCTTCTTCATACCTCATTGAGGAGAAAACTACATAAATGGAAAGACTGAGATCAACAAAAATTCATAGTCAACAAACTTAAATGGGCACCCAGGAGGGAAAAATCTGAAAAAGCCAATATAACATGAAGCCAGACATATGCATGTTTAAAAGCTCTACGGGTAATTTTGATGTGACAAGAAGATCTCCCTTGTGTTCTCTCTCTCTCTCTCTCTCTCTCTCTCTCTGTCTCCTTCCCTATTTCTCCCTTTCCCCCTTTCTCTCTCTCAAATAATCATAATAATATGAGCTCCTAATTGACTTGATGTTTTAATAATCTCTATCTAGAGATAAGCCCACAAGGAAGAAAACTTATGAAAGAGAAAGAGATGGTCACCCAAGCAGCAGTGGCTCTCAAAGCACTAGGGGGCTCTGGACAGCCAGTGTTTTGGTGACTGTAAGAGGGCAAACTAGCAAGAGGTAATGCCAGCTCAAAGTGTACTACTGAATGGAAGATCTCCAGAAACCAAAGCAACAGGACCATACAATTGTTATGTCCTTTGGGTAAACCACTCAGCTAGGACCAGCCCAGGGTAAAAACTACAAGGTGGGGACTCAAGTAAATCTTGGCTAAAAGTGGTTAAAATGAGTGTGTATTGGGAATGAACAAGCATTGGTGGCACCCAGCCTAGATTGTACCATTTGGAGAAAGTAGCTTAGCCACAGGTTCTTCAGAACAGAGTAGAGGCACACTCTCAAAGCTTCCATGCCCCCCTTAGAGCAATGGGAGTCAGAGTCTGGCTCATTACATCTTATCAAGTGTCCCAAAGCAGTTCCATTATGTTCTGAAAAGTAAAGAGTTAAGTTATGGTAGAAAGAACTGCGTACAACTAATACATACAAAATCAATATCCTAATCTAACCTGGATTAGGCCATTGATCAGATATAGTCCAAGGGTTTGGAATGGGGAAGGGGAACCCAATGACAATCTTAAGACTGACAGGATCATAATGTGAAAAAATGGTGACAAAAATATTTGGCAAAGGCTAGGAGGAAAGCCTCGAACTCCCATGACGACTCACTGTTTCTAACACTAGTCAGGGAAATTAGATGAAACCTGAGCCTTTTTCAATATATCAATCAGAATCCCCCCAACTACCACCACCAATGGTTATATCGGCTTTTCAGATTTTAGATTGTATGTTCATGATCTAACGTGTTCAAGATCTCCCGAAGTAATATCCAACGTGCTTCTAGCAGAGAGGTTCAACTCTCTGGATCCATTGACAACAAAAGTCAAAACAGACTTTGCTTCTAAGCCATGGTCCATAACCAACCTTAGCACCATCTACCATATTATTGCTACCATTTTTTGAACCAATCTTTGTGCCAGGTTCTAAACCTACCTTATCTTCTTTAATCCTCACAGTAACTCTGTGGGGGTAGATACTATTATTGTCTTTGTTCTTGAGGTGAGGAAATGGAGGAGCAGAAAAATTAATTTTCAGTAAAATCACAATAGCTATTAAGTGTCAGAGCCGAGCTTAGGGCCCAGGTCTGACTGAGCCAGTGTCCGCCTTCTTAGCTACCATGCCGCATTGCCTGTAACCAGCCTAAATGAAGTTAAAACCACACTGGGGGGATGTCAGGGTGGCTCAGTGGTTGAGCATCTGCCTTCAGCTCAGGGCGTGATCCCGTGGTCCTGGGATCGAGTCCTATATCAGGCTACCTGCAGGGTGCCTACTTCTCCCTCCGCCTATGTCTCTGCCTCTCTCTGTGTGTGATTTTCATGAATAAATAAAATCTTAAAAAAAAAAATCAACCACATTGGAAGAGATATAGCAGCCCAGTCTAGGCAGCATCCTTTCTTGAAAGGTAAAAATAAATAGGTGATGATAGATAGATAGATAGATAGATAGATAGATGATAGACAGATAGATAGATAGATAGATAGATAGATAGATAGATGATAGATAGATAGATAGATAATCATGGCAGCCATAAAGCAAAGGAAACCATAGCTCTAAACGGAGTTGCATATGTTTGGCCTCTCTTATGCCTGCCTCTTTAGTTTGAGTTTTACTAAAGCCTGTGCTCCACACTCAGAAGCAGTCAGAAGTGTTTATCTTCGATCTTCTGTGAAGTTGATGCACAGGAGAAAGCAGTGAGAATAACAACAGCCTACAGTTTGGGGACATTCACCACGTGACAGGTGTTCCACCCTGGTTTACAGGTACTGCCTCATTCATTCTTCCAGCGATCTGGGGAGGTTGAGGCTTTAAAAGCCCTGTTTACAGATATGCAGAGAAAATGGACATACAGCAAGGTTAATAACTTGCCTTAAGTCACATAGCTAGTAAGTAAAAAAAAAAAAAAAAAAATTCAAACCTGGCAATTTGATTCCAGGGCCTGTGGGTTGTGCCTCCTTAAGAAGTTTCTGGGGCCAATGCGAACTGGATGTTAAATGACACATGTTCTGTTTTCAGCATAATTTCAAATTCCACTGAAACACTGCATTTTGCCACCTTAGTCCACCCTCTAGCTCTAGACTATGTAAAAGGCAATCAGAAATTCTTTCAGGGTTGTAGAGGCAAGAAATAAGGAATGCTTTGGTTTGGATCATTTCTCTTCCCTTTGAGTCACCCATCCGTGGCAGAGGGCAAGGAAGTGATCCTGCCCCTTGCCATGTTAAGCCAAGTGAGAGGCCTTCAAAAGAACCATTTAGGGAACAAAACACATGCCCTTTGGAGCTTGAAGGCAGCAAGGACCAGTCCTTTACTTATAACTGAGAAGACTAAGTAGGAAGAGTCTGGGGCTAGCCAAAGGGCCTCTAGCCACCATGTTCAGAGTGGGAGGATTCCCAAGGAATCTCTGTAGGACCCTTGGGAGCAAGAGTTAACACAGGACATTCATGACCACACAAGGCCCCAAGCCAAACAACTTGCCTTGTCCCTGTGTGTCCTTCGTGACCCCTATATCCAAACCTGGCAAAGCCCAAACAGTAGGTGCTGATAACCAGGGGGAGGAAAGTTTGAACAAGGAAGAGAAGCTGGGTCTCCTCACCTGGCCAGCTTGCTTGGCATTCAGTCTCAAAGCAGAACTGAGCAGGGATAAAGGAGGAGTTTTAACTTACTTTTCCCCAAAGACAAGACCCCAAGACAATCAGGATGAGGCACACTGCTCTTTAGAGCCCCAGATTGGAATAAAATAAATTTAGCATGAAATTCACTCACTCACTAGCCTAGTGATTTGGGTAAGGAATGTAGCATTTCCTTTTCAGTGTCCCTGAACCAAGAAAAAGGAGAACATGAGTTTCTTGTGAGGGTTAAATGAGATACTGCATGCCTTCCCTCTCTTACATCACCTGATGCTTGTCAAGCAGTCAGTGAATGAGAGCTAGTTTATTACGACTGCTTCTGACATCACACATTTTGCCTGTCGGAAGTTCCAGCATATTTTGCAAAATAGCCTGCATTGCAACACCAGCATCACATGATACAATGATGTGGAATTTGGAGAAAGACAGGCCCAGGCTCAATTTTAGCTTTTCCACTCCACATGCTGGAGTATGTGATCTCAAGCATGTTATTTGCTTTCAGAGGCTTAATGTCTTCAACTGAATTTTCATCTGTCTTATTCACTGTTGTTGTTTTTTTTTTTTTTTCCCCTCCAGAGCCTAGAACACTAAAGTGGGAAGAAGACGCTCAATACATACTTATTGAATGAATTAATTCCTCTGTAAAATGGTAATAACAATACCTATCTCATGCTGTGATTTGGAGGATTAGAGGATATGGCAAGATGATACATTGGCGTATTAACTTTTGTCTAACTTTTGCTTCTCTTCCCCCCCCCCCCCACTTTTTCTATCTCCCATGTCCTAGGACCATAAACCTCTGTCTTGGACTTCCTGGCCACAGAAGAAGGAACTTCTTTTGTTGCATGAGCTGCCCTAAAGACAACCTGCACTCAGGCCAGTCTAGCGGAACCAGATCCTTGGAGGGGAATTAGGGAAAGAACGCAGGAGGAGGCCCCACTCCCAGGTACTGTGTAGACCAGGGCCTGAAGCAGAGCCAGAAACCTTCGCCCAGAGATGACAGAAGCCCTAATGGAGGTGCCTAAGGGACGGGTGGGGATTTTAACACCAAAGTTGGAGGTCTCAGCAATGGCTCAGGGACTAAGCTGACAAAGAAAGAAGACACACAAGATAAATAATAACAATGGACCAAAGACCAGAGATCCTATCCAAACCTCCTGGACAGTGCAAATCCTGAGGTTATGTTACTCCCCCAAGGGAGGGAAAGAAGCCTGTTCCTCCCCAGCAACCAACCCTTGCTGGTCCAGACATAATCATATTTAAGTAAAAGAGAAATATGTATTGTACATGAAAGTCGTAGAGCTAATTCATAAAGGTCCTACAGATGTATAGTTCCTGATCTAATGTCAGGCACTTAGTAGAAACTTAACAGATGCTAGTTTTCTCTTCTTACTGACCATAAAATGCTGTAATGGTCAAATTTGTCGATCTTGGAGATGATGGAAGAAAGCTCCTGCTCAAAGTAGGAGCCTCATGTTGCAAAATAAAGAACACCTCTAAAGAATCAGGATTTTTGACCTCATTATCTCTACTTCCTGCCTTTCCACTCCTATAGTCAGCTGGATGTTTCTCCAAAACTGCACCAGCTACTATCTTTTTACATTCCTTAAAGACTTTAAACAAATACCCATCTCTGCCCTTTCCTTGCATCCATCTTTCGGCTTGAAATATTTGCCCTTCTTTTCATTTCTCTAAGTCCTGTCTATTGTCCAAGTATCACCTACTGGCTTTATCCCTTTACAGAAACTTCCTAGTGCCTATCAAACACAGTGCTTAGACTTTACAGAGGCTCCATTCAAACATGCTTATTCATTTAATAAGTATTCTTTTAAGTGCTTGCTGTGTCCAAGCTGCATGAAAGCCAACATTTTTTGCCTCATTTGTTCACTGCTCTATATAGTGACTTATATATAGTGGATATTGAAAAATATCTGCTGAATGAATGAATGAATACTGCTGGTGAACAAAAGAAATAAGGTCCTTGTTATGAATTATAGTTGTCTTATTAGTGACAACAACAGCAAGTTCTTCTTCTCTATAACTCATAAATGAGAAAATCCCCCAAGGTTCTACTTTGGATGCTCTTCTCTCCACCCCCATTCCAGTGACAGAGCCATCCATTCCTGCAACTTGAGCTATCATCTCTATGCTAGTGAATTTGCTGGTTAAGAACTTATTTTTCTTCTGTCAAGAGAAAAGATAACTTCTTTTCTGTTATATGAGTAAACCTAAACCAGAGGCACATCCTCAAGCTAAGGGTACAATTCTACCTTTACATCACCAACTAATCTCCCA
Source organism: Canis aureus (assembly GCF_053574225.1). Classification (NCBI taxonomy): domain Eukaryota; kingdom Metazoa; phylum Chordata; class Mammalia; order Carnivora; family Canidae; genus Canis; species Canis aureus. The sequence continues at coordinate 8,911,547 of NC_135624.1, read as the reverse complement.
AGACACAGAGGAAAAGAAAGAAGATCCATAGACAGGCAAGTTAGGGTTGCACTTTCTCACAATTCCAGGTGAATTCAACCCATGCTGGCAGAGGAAAAGGAGTTTCACATGAGATTTTAGATGGGCAGGGAAGGAAGATTGTCTTGGACCTGGCCAGAGGAGGAAAGCACTTCTGTTAACAGCTCCACATGTAACAAAAGCAATCCAGCCAGGTACTTCATGTGCATTAATTTAGTTAATATAACCATCCTGATATTATTGTTTCCAACTTACAGACAAAGAAAACCAAGTCAGAGAAGGACGCCTGGATGGCTCAGCAGTTGAGCATCTGCTTTGGTTCAGGTCGTGATCCCGGGATCCTGGGATCAAGTCCCGCAACGGACTCCCTACAGGGAGCCTGCTTCTCCCTCTGCCTGTGTCTCTGCCTCTCTCTCTCTGTGCCTCTCGTGAATAAATAAATAAAATCTTTACATTAAAAAAAAAAAAAGAAAACCAAATCGTAGAGAGGCATAATATCTCCCAACATTAATGGAGCCTGTGAAGAGCTGGGCTGGACCTAGCTGAAGCCAAAGCGGAAGCTTTCGCCCACTATGTCATATTGTCCTTGTAAATATGAAGTGATATTCACAAGGCAAAGCCTCCAGGCATAAGATTATCCCAGACGTACCTTGCCAAGACAGCGATTAGAATCACATACATATTTCTATCTTGACCTCCTTCTTACGTTCCAGACCATATTTATAACTGGTTCTAAAGAATTTCACCAGATTGTCCCACCACAATGCTAAGCTCAAAATGTCTGAAGATGAAATTTATTACCTTGTCTTCCATACCAGTTTCTCTTCTGTGAACATTATTCCTGTTTTTCACTCACACTGTCGACAAATAGTAATATCTGTTTTTATTCCTGTTCACTCTACACCAAATTAGTTGTCACGTCCTCTAGGTCTGACTGCTGTAATATCTTCAAAACAGGACCCCTTAATTCAATTGCTATAGCCTCAACCCTGGTTTCCACTCCTCACTGCATAACAGCCGTTAGCCTTCCAGCTGTTTACAGGTAATTCTCTCTCAAATCTATCCAGAAGATTATAGTAGTCTCCTTGAAGCACAGTGCTAATCACATTGCTGCCCTATTCAAAAACCAAGCCTTCTATGACACCCCTGGCTCTCTGCAACTGCATTCCAAATGACAAAGTCTCCACTTGCCATTTATCTCCAAGACACCTCTCAAGCCTATTCTCCTAGCCAGCACAAACCATTTGCTTTGGCCAAGTGGCTTTCTTTGTACGTATATTTTATCCTCCTGTTTTTGTTCAAACATTCGCCCGTGCTCTTCTACCTACTGAATCCCCTCAACCATAAAGGCAGTTTCTGCGGAGTCTTCTTTGAGCTGCTCTCTACCATGACCCTGAAATCCCATAACATTTCTTCTCTTCTGAACTCAGTCTTGCTGTCTCCCAACTGTATCCAATGTGGTGGGCCAGTCTTGCTCTTTCCCAGCTACATCCAGTGTAGTGGCCAGAGTAACGGTTCAAAAATGCAAACCAACCCTGTCCAGATTCCTTTTTTTTTTTTTAAAGATGTTATTTATTTATTTGCGAGAGAAGCAGAGACACAGGCAGAGGATGAAGCAGGCTCCCCAAGGGGGGCCCAATGCGGGTCTCGATCCTGGGACCCAGGATCCTGCCCTGAGCTGAAGGCAGACACTCAACCTCTGAGCCACCCAGGCATCCCCTGTCCAGATTCTTGACGCTCACACACCTGTGCATGCACACAGATGCACACATATACACATATCTGTTGGTCTTCCTCGTGTTGTCTTTTACAGGGGTTGCAGGATCACTGCAGGGGGAGTGCATCACTCATCACTCAAGATAAATCCATAGAGGTTCTTATTCTGTTGCTAATCAACCAAGCTGCTTTTGTTTTTCAACATCACTTTCAAAAGTATTTACATACCAATCTATCCTGTTTATAGCCACTGTATTTATGTCACTCCTATACTCAAAAACTTCAATAATCCTCCCCTCCATTTAATTCTCAATATCCAGAGTGTTCCAGTCTCTAGTGCTTCCTACATGCCTCTGCTATGCTGTGCTTTGCCAATTCAACTTTCTTCTCAAATATTCTGGCCTTACTTTCTAACTATAACGTCCTTGTCTGGGTCACCACAAATGTGTATAAACTTCCACTCCTCAGAACCCCTACATCACTTTGTTTGTACTCCTTTTATGACACATACTACATACTGCTTAGTACCTTAATTTTGTAATAAATTTATTACTCCACTACCACATTGGAAATTCCTATGTTTGATAACCAGCCTGTCCTGTTTCCCAGGGTGACAGTTGATTTTAGAGGTCAACATGGCTTGGTTTGGTAGATGCTCAGTTGCTTAGTCAAATACTAATCTAGGTATTGCTGTGAAGAGATGTTGTACATGTGCTGAACATTTATAATCTGCTGATTTTAAATAAAGATTACTCCGCCCCCCACCCCCACCCCCATGATGTAGGTAGGCATCACCCTACCCACCAATCGATTGAAGGCCTTCCGAGCAAAGCCCAAGGAATCCCAAGGAAGAAGGAATTCTACCCCAGGATTTTACGACATGAAAGTCCTTCCTGAGTTTCCAGTCTGCTGACCTAACTGTGTGGATTTTGAAGATTTTATTTATTTATTTATTTATTTATTTATTTATTTATTTATTCATGAAAGAGAGAGAGAGAGAGAGAGGCAGAGACACAGGCAGAGGGAGAAGCAGGCTCCACGCAGGGAGCCCGACGTGGGACTCGATCCCGGGTCTCCAGGATCACGCCCTGGGCTGAAGGCAGCGCTAAACCGCTGAGCCACTGGGGCTGCCCCCTGTGTGGATTTTGATCTCAAAATTTGAAACATCAACTTTTATCTAAATTTCCAGTCTGCCTGCCTGCCCTGCAGATTTGGGAGTTGCCAAACCTCCATAATCATGTGAACTAATTCCTTAAAATAAATTTCTCTCTCTCTCTCTCTCTCTCTCTCTTCCTCCCTCTCTATGTTTACACACACACACACACACACATATACACACACGCACACACACACACGCACACGCTCCTCCTTGGCCTAGAGGTGTGCTAGCATCTGCCATGCCCTGATGCCCTGTGTCTATTTGTAATGAGGATGCTGGCCTTGGCCACCACTCTAGACTATCCTCCTCCTCAAAGTCAGTTTCTTCTTGAAGACTTCATTTGTAAACAGCTGTCCTCAATTACGGTCACTTCAATCCACCGAACATGTTATAGAGCACCAAACCTCAAGTGCAAAGGTACCTATTCCCTTCCTCCAAGAGACCTCCTTGGTCCCTATCCAAATTAGCCACACATCTGCCTAACTAAAAGGCACCACTAAGTTAATCCTTTCCAAAACGGAGAGAGAGTACACCAAAGTAAATTAGTATGTTCACCTCTAGCTACCAATTAATGACATTTTGCTGTTGTTTTGAGTAATTAGCCATGCATTTCCATCAGTTACTTCTCAGGAAACATAGCTCAAATGGATCAATGAATCGAAGAATCAGTTCTCCTGTAGTCCATGCGTTCTGTTTTTTCCTCCCACGCCAGCCCTCAGGAATTTCTCATACTCTATTTTATGGTATTTATATTTAATAAAAACACATTGCAATCTCACACTTGGCATGTAGATGTCGAGTATATGCTGTTCAAGGCCTTTTGAAACCCAGGCAAGGGACTCTGTGCTTAATTTGTCAAGCAATGGGGAGCCATTGAACCTGAGCATTTAATTTCAAAGTAATAAAAGACTAATTCTCTGCTTTATCAAGACTACAAATTCAACATACTACATACTACATACTGGGATTTTTTTTTTTAGAGCAAGCGATAGCTCTGTTAACTTTTCTTTTTTCCCTTTACGAGATGCTACTGGTAAGTGCTTCATGCCTGCAATGCAGGATCAGAGTTTTCATAAACTTCTGTAAAAAACAATTCCAGATTGGAGAATTTTCAAATACTAATTTTTGCAAATCACATTTCAAAAGCAGAGCATTTGCATATTCAAGGTGCAATCCCATGGGATATCCTTTATGCCCAGTCTCAGAGAGCAGTGATTTCTGTATTTTTGAACTGGCACCACCTTCAAAATATGTCAGCTCCAACGGTGCAGTTGACATAGGCATTAATTAGCCAGGCTAATTATCCAGACTTGTTTAGACGAACCAAGTGCTGAAGCAGCGTCAGTCTGTTGGCTCTTCCTTGAACAACTCACAGCCAAACACCAACTTGTGACTAGTAAGTCGCACAAACACAATTTGTGACTTAGAGATTCTGCGTTCCCTGAACGCAGGTCCTTGCTCACAAAGCTCAGTCCACAGCCAGCTCTGCCTCCAAAGGTGCTTTGAAGAAAGGTCTTTCTGTCTCTTTACAGCAGAAAATCAATACTGCGCGCTGGAGGGGAAGATGGAGAGTTAAAACGTCCTCTTCACACGGAGGAGTAAACACCACCTCTGCGCTAGGGATGGCACAGCCCAGAACTGCAGGCTGCAGGACGACCTGCAAATCAAAACCCTTCCCCGAGCAAAGGGGCAAGGGGAAGGCTCAGCCCAAATCTGGCACAGCAGAGCCCTTTGCCTCATACCATCTCAGTTCTGTGCGACTGCAGATCCGCGTGTGCTTGCAAAATTGCATAATGTGCCATTTACCCAGCTGTTATTCCAGCAAATCTATTCTTTGCACCACGATTTGCCTGCCTGCCTGCCTAATAAATCCACAGGGAGGGAGCGAGGGAGGGAGAAGCAAAGTTTTCACCCTGCCAGTGTGTTCTGGGCCTCTCCTTCATCGCAAACTACCTGCCCCTCCCACCCTTGGAGAAAATCATAGGCCTCAAAGCTCCAATGAATAGGAGCTTGGCGTGGATCTTTCTTTACCCCGCTTTCACCACTTTCCGGAGAGAGAGAGGTTTTTCATGTCCTTTGTGACTTCACCTGGTTATGTCTCCTCCCGAGGTCTAACAAACCAAGGTTCCTTTCCTCTGGCCTCTCCCTCGCTGCTCTCCTGTTTTGCCTGAATTGCCCTGGTATTTCTGGCTTCTCCCCACATTGAGTCAGATCCGAGTATGGGTTGCAGAGCGCTTCCAACGTCGTCACTACACGCTAAAGGTGGGCAGGCTCCCCCAGCTGTCAGCAGCCCACATCCTCAGGCGGGTATTTTTCCGCTACAATGACGATAAAAGGTAAGTACGTGCCTTTGCTGGGAACCGTCTAAGAGCAGAGCTTTGAGAACAAAACATTGCTAGTTCCCAGGGACAAAAATTCACATTTTTTTCTTTGTGCCACCACAAAGCTCTTCAAGACCCCGGTCGAAGGGGAGCCCCAACTACTCACGGCACTGCGGATGAGCTGTGAGAAGCACGAAAGAGGGCCGATGCACAAAGATGAGGGGCCCGGGAACCTTGCCCCGAGCCCCGTAGGAATCAGAAGTCAGAATCCGCCGGGACCCCCTTGTTTCTGCCAGAAACAGAACTGCACGAGCCCGGGCTCCGAGGAAACCACTTCCTTGTTTCTGTTGATCTTTCTCGCTATTTATGAAATCCAAATGCAGAAGAATTTCTGAGGTATTAATCTCTCCTAATATTAAACCACGTATGTGGGATCCCTGGGTGGCGCAGCGGTTTAGCGCCTGCCTTTGGCCCAGGGCGCGATCCTGGAGACCCGGGATCGAATCCCACATCCGGCTCCCGGTGCATGGAGCCTGCTTCTCCCTCTGCCTGTGTCTCTGCCTCTCTCTCTGTGTGACTATCATAAATAAATTAAAAAAAAATTTTTTTTAAATAAATAAACCACGTATGCGTATATAACGATTCAGGTTATAGCGTGTAAATCAAGGGAAAAGCACAGATGTACTTGGATTTACGCAGTAGACATGTTTTGGAAACGTGGATAATCCTCTATAAATCAAAGCCCTTGGGGGCTTCATTTCAAAAAGACATTTGAGGACATCCACATGCAGAAGAATGAAACTAGACCACTCTCTTGCACCATACACAAAGATAAACTCAAAATGGATGAAAGATCTAAATGTGAGACAAGATTCCATCAAAATCCTAGAGGAGAACACAGGCAACACCCTTTTTGAACTCGGCCATAGTAACTTCTTGCAAGATACATCCACGAAGGCAAAAGAAACAAAAGCAAAATGAACTATTGGGACTTCATCAAGATAAGAAGCTTTTGCACAGCAAAGGATACAGTCAACAAAACTCAAAGACAACCTACAGAATGGGAGAAGATATTTGCAAATGACATATCAGATAAAGGGCTAGTTTCCAAGATCTATAAAGAACTTAGTAAACTCAACACCAAAGAAACAAACAGTCCAATCATGAAATGGGCAAAAGACATGAACAGAAATCTCACAGAGGAAGACATAGACATGGCCAACATGCATATGAGAAAATGCTCTGCATCACTTGCCATCAGGGAAATACAAATGAAAACTACAATGAGATACCACCTCACACCAGTGAGAATGGGGAAAATTAACAAGGCAGGAAACAACAAATGTTGGAGAGGATGCGGAGAAAAGGGAACCCTCTTACACTGTTGGTGGGACTGTGAACTGGTGCAGCCACTCTGGAAAACTGTGTGGAGGTTCCTCAAACAGTTAAAAATAGACCTGCCCTACGACCCAGCAATTGCACTGTTGGGGATTTACCCCAAAGATACAGATGCAGTGAAACGCCGGGACACCTGCACCCCGATGTTTCTAGCAGCAATGGCCACGATAGCCAAACTGTGGAAGGAGCCTCGGTGTCCAACGAAAGATGAATGGATAAAGAAGATGTGGTTTATGTATACAATGGAATATTCCTCAGCTATTAGAAATGACAAATACCCACCATTTGCTTCAACGTGGATGGAACTGGAGGGTATTATGCTGAGTGAAGTAAGCCAGTCGGAGAAGGACAAACATTATATGTTCTCATTTATTTGGGGAATATAAATAATAGTGAAAGGGAAAATAAGGGAAGGGAGAAGAAATGTGTGGGAAATATCAGAAAGGGAGACAGAACGTAAAGACTGCTAACTCTGGGAAACGAACTAGGGGTGGTAGAAGGGGAGGAGGGCGGGGGGTGGGAGTGAATGGGTGACGGGCACTGGGTGTTATTCTGTATGTTAGTAAATTGAACACCAATAAAAAAAAAAAAAGAAAAAAAAAACAAAGGGGGAAAAAAGGAATGCAATCCTGTGATCGTTAATTTTAATTAGAATAGATATGTACATATAATACTGTCCAGGTCACCTGGATTTTACAGTGATATATAAACAAACATTCTTCATTCTTGTTGATTAAAAAAAAAAATCAGAACAACAAAAAAAAAGACATTTGATTGTGTATCCATTTATAAAACACAGAACATTTCTGGCAATGTGATTTCTCTCTTGCATTTCTCTCCCACCCGCTCCCCCTGCCCCCAACAAGGTTTTCTCATTTTAAGATGAGCATAGCGGTATATTTCTTCAAAAAGAAAATTCTGAGAAGTTTTCTAGATTCCTGTCCCTCTATTGCAGTGATCATTAAGGCTAGATTTTGAATAATTTATTATTCCAAGTTCTGGAATGATCCCAGACATAACTCCTGAATTCCACACAAGCCCCTTAGTGTCACATGCTCAGGGAGATGCAGCAGCCCCCCTTGAGAGTGGCCCCGACTGGATGCAGCTGTCCTTGCAGGACTGTTGCCCCTTGACCAGAATTGCCCGCTCGCTTAAGGCACAAATATAAATGTGGGAGATATCTGAATTTCATCCTAATCACTCAGAAAGCTGCCCCTTCTCTCCCTCTCTCCCTCTCTCTCTGTCTCTCTCTCTGTCTGTCTCAAGAATATAGATTTCAATTCACTTTAACAGGGAGTTTGCTAACAATTAGGACTTCCAAAAAATAAAATACATTTACTTTCGAGCAATTTTCTTCTCCATGAGGGTGTACAATCTGGATGACCACCCATCAAGAATGTTGCAAAAGTACCTTAGAGATTGAAGTTGGTATTAACCAACCAGTAAGATAATTTTTTTATAATGCGTGTATGTGTTTTTCTTTATTGTGGTAAAATACACCTAACAAAAATCACCATTAGTGGGGCGTCTGGGTGGCTCAGTCAGTTTAGCATCTGCCTTCGGCTCAGGTCCTGGATCAAGCCCCACTGCTCTGCAGGGAGTCTGCTTCTCCCTCTGCCCTTCACTCCACTTGTCCCCCCCCCCCAATAAATAAATAAAATCTTTGAAAATTTTTACCATTGATGACAGTCCATTCACAATGCTGTGCAACATAACCACTGCCTAGTTCCAGAACATTTTCATTACCCTAAAAGGAAATCTGTACCCATTAAGCAGTCCCTCCCTATCCTCCCTCCCTGCCTTCCCAGCCCCTGGCAACCAGTAATCTGTTTTGTATCTATCTCTAGGGATTTGTCTGTTCTGGATATTTCATATAAATGGAATCATATTTTTTATGCGGTCTTTTGAGTCTGGCTTCATTCTCTCTGCTTCAGCAACCCTTCTGGGTAAAAATCATTTCTAGTTAATTGCTTTGAGATCCATCTTTCATTTCCATCCTCTCTGTTTCCTTCCCAGGCTCTGGTCTGTGTTGTTTGCATCTTATTTGGTGTGAAATCGCGTCCAGGGATTGCCACCCTGTGGAGCGCCCCAGGGCCACCACACTGACAGCCCTCCTGCCACCACTTGTTTCAGGTCTGACTGGGGCCACCCGTGGAGAGAGAAGAGGAGCAAATCACCCTCGAACTTCTTCATTTTTTCCAAAGGTTTTCGTATTTTAATATAAAATGTGAGAGGCTCTTTTTCCCTTCTTGACAAATTTAAGTGATAATTAGCTGGTAACAGAAAATCTCCCCTGAAGTGTCACAGTGTGCTTGTACTTAGCAGAGCCACCCTCAGATCTGCACCCCAGATTAGCTCTAAGTGGAACACTTGCTTATGTCCAAAGAGCTGTCACTGCTCACCTCATTCCAGACGTTCCTCATTAGGCAGAGCACGCGCGTCATATCTGCATTTCCTTCAGGTTAACAGAAGCAAGGCAAGAGAGAGCAGACTGTGGCGTGCTGGGGGGCATGCTAGACTCCAGGTGAGAAGATCCATGTTCAAATCATATTGCTGCTATGTACAGGTGACATAACCTTGGGCAAGTCATGGGACAGCCTGAACCTTTCGTTTAAAAGGAAGTTTTTTTTTGTTGTTTGTTTAAAAGATTTCATTTATTTATTTTAGAGATAGAGAGAGAGCAAGGATGAGTGATGAGAGGAGCAGAGAGAGAGAGATAAGCAGACACCACGCTGAGTTCGGAACACTACATGGGACTCCACCCAGGCTCGACCAGGAGCTGGAGCCTGGACTCACATGGGCCCTCATCCCACCACCCTGAGATCATGACCTGAGGTGAAATCAAGAGTCTGAGCCACACAGGGGCCCCAACAGGAGGGTCGTTTTAAACAGTGGCTAATCTGATCAGATTGTTGCCAAGATCAAAGCCAAGAAAAATAGTCACATACATGTGAGCTCTTTGTTTTGTTGGTTTTTTTTTTTTAAGATTTTATTTATTTATTTATTTATTTATTTATTTATTTATTTATTAGAGACCCAGAGAGAGGCAGAGACATAGGCCGAGGGAGAAGCAGGCTCCATGCAAGGAGCCTGATGTGGGACTCAATCCCAGGACACCAGGATCGTGCCCTGAGTCGAAGGCAGACACTCAACCATTGAGCCACCCAGGCATCCCTGTAAGTTCTTTGTAAACTGAAACCCTACTCACCAAATGTCTGCTAGCATGTAAGCATCATGAAAGCAGGAACTTTGCCATATTTTCTGCTTCCATGTCTAATGCATCACTCATGGCATAGTAAATACTCGGCAAGATTTTGATGAATTAGTGAAAGAAAGAATACTGTTATTATCAGTAGCCAAGGCCACAGTTAGTCCCTAATGAGCATCGTTTTTAGGCAGTTGCCAGGATCATTGATAGCCAAGTGGTCACAAGGTAGTGTCTTACTCCATTGTATTTCTTCTAAATGATACTAGACTTGGAAAGGAAACCAGAAGCATTGTGCTACTCATGTAGAGAATAGGAAAGAAATAGGTGACTTCAACTTGAAATGGGCTTTTGTCATAAGCTTAAGAAACCTCACTCAAAATTTACTCCTCCCCATTTCCTTCTTCCTGGGTTCTACACCCCTGTGATTATGCTTTTATTTCATGCCTGTCACAAAGCAGATTTACTTCCTACTATGTATAACCTTGGGAAGGCTGTGTTTTCCAGTTGAGCAGCTTCTCCCAACTGAAACTAACTTCTTCCTTCTCTGCCTCCTTCCTTCCTTCTTCCTTTCCCTCCTTTTAATCCCTTCTTTTTTCTTTCTTTATTGTTTTGGCATTGATTTTTAATTTTTTGGTTTGTTTTTCTTGTTCAGGCAGAGAGATAATATGTTAATGTAAGTGCCTGACATTATGTTATTTCAGCCCTAAATACTTACAACCTTAACATTACATTTTTTTAAAAAAAGTATTTTGTCACACAACCACAACACTGTTATTACATCTAACAAAATAATAATCTCTCTTTTCATCTGATACCCAATCCACCTTCTAATTTCTCTAAAAGAATCAAAATGTACTTTTACGGTTCATTTGTTTAATTCAAGGTCCACTGGTGACCTTTGCTGTAATGGGGACAGAAACTTTGTATTTAGTTACTCGATTTCTTTGCTTCAGTGCAATAAATGCTTACTGCTTGATGGGGACTCAGTGAAAGGTTGTTGTTGTTGTTTTTTTCCCCTTTGGACAGACATTTATTGACCCCCTTCATGTGCCAAACAATGTCTTCCTTGCTGGTGATACAATATTAAGACATAGTTTTTGTCCTCAAAACTTCAAAATTTAGGTGAAGCAAAATGAACATTGAATTAAATTTTTTTTTAACATTGAATTAAATTAATGAAGACAGTCAAGGCAAACCTATCAAGCTGGTGTTTGCTATTTTTCCTTCAGAGAAGGGTTTTGGGTGGAGTTTGATAACATTTTCCTGACAGTGGCATCAAATGATTATTTCATATAGATAAAAACAGAGCTAAAGTTCCACTACATGAGCGAGACTTCAGAAAGTTTGCTGAACATAAATTATTTTTTGTTGTTTGTCTAGAGCTACTCTTCATGTTTTATTTTCAGAAACTGGATATTTAAGTATTAGGGCACCCTGCTCAATGGCAAAACAATGCATTATTTAGTGGCTTTCTGTTCTCCACAAGATAAAGGGTCCCTCCTTAGGTCAGCCAGACCCTATATAATGCAGCCTCGTCTCCTGCTCCAGACTCACTCCCTGCCTCACATCTTAGGCTACACCAAAACTGAACACCTAATGCTACCCTATCCCAAAGTCTTTCCACGTTCACCAAACAAATGATTCACATCCTGGAGTCCTGGGATCGAGTCCCACGTTAGGCTCCCTGAATGGAGCCTGCTTCTCCCTCTGCCTGTGTCTCTGTCTTTCTCTCTGTGTGTGTGTGTCTCATTAATAAATAAATAAAATCTTAAAAAAAAAAAAAAAAGGAATGTTCTAGTGTAACTCTCTTGGCAGTTGAGGAAACCACAGCTGAGAAAGAACATGGTCATGAGTGTTTATGGACAATTGGTGTGTCACTCAAGGACCCAACAGGAAAGAGAAAAGATGCTTGAATGAAATCATTCCAGGATAGTGTGTTTGTTTGACAAAAGGACTATTTACAAAGGTAGGGATGGGAGGTAGGGGAATCACAAGAGATAGCCTAGTACCTGAAGCTAAAACCAGCAAAGGAGCTGTTACCCACTCCTCGGGCTAGAGTGAACTCTTGTTGCCATTTGTCCAGGACTCTCTTGGTTTTATTTATTTTTTTTAAAGATTTTATTTATTTATTCATAGAGACACAGATCGAGAGAGAGGCAGAGACACAGGCAGAGGGAGAAACGGGCTCCATGCAGGGAGCCCGACGTGGGACTTGATCTCAGGTCTCCAGGATTACTCCCTGGACTGCAGGCCGCGCTAAACCACTGAGCCACTCAAGCTGCCCCTCTTGGTTTTAGAACTCAAAATCCTATGTCCTGGGAATATTCTCAGTTCCAGCAAACCAGGAAAATGGATCACCCTACCTCATACTGAGGTAGGAAGGAAAAGAATGGTTATTAAAACCTGACAAGAAAGATAGTCCCCTTAAGAGAAAGCAGTGATCTTAGAACAGGGCCAAACTTAACCCAAAGTGACCTCACAAGGAGGAGGTCAGGGAATAGGAACCCTGCCTCCCCACTCTCTTCCCTTCTTCTAACCTCCTGCAGAGGCTCTGCATTGGGCTTCCCATAAGCTAGAGCCAACCAGAAGGTCCACACTGCCGGCCTCCCAGGACAGAGAGCATAAAGGCAGAGAGGGGAGGGTGCGGATGGAGCCCAATGGGCACTAGCCCAGCCCTCATGCGTATAAAAGAGCCCGAGGAAGATGCCCAGACCTGCTCCATCCCACCCCCTCCAGGAGAGAGTCACAAGTCCTGATGCAAGCAACAAGATGGTATTATGCAAATCCGCAAACCCTTCCCACGATTTCCAAACATTTCCAAAAAATGGTGCTGGGGACGGAGTGTGCTTTTACTTCTTCTGCTCCCCTCTGGCTCCCATCCTTTCTTCAGTCTTTGAATCACCTTGCTATCCCAGGGATGTCATCTCTAGTCAGCAAATCCGGACCTAAAATGCAGTCCCTTCCTCAAATTCCACAAAAAGCTCCACTCACAGTGAGTAGATTTGGTGTTTACTAGATTGCACTGAAGACTTCCAGAGGGAGTCCAAAGAAGAGTTTATATCACAAGGAATGTCAAGTTCAACAAGACACCCTTGCCCTTCAGAAGCCCTCCAGCCATGTCCTCCTGCCTCTCTCTTGTCTCCCCCTTCCTCTCACACCCTTCTACAACAGCACAGAAATGCCTCAAGGGGAGCAGTCTGCCATTTCCCTTGGCCTCGGAGGAACCAGTGGACAAGCAAGCCCACCAGCTCTCACCTTCCTCCCCAAGAGACATCTTGGAGGGCTCTGTCTGCCAGAGCCAGCTCCCTTCCGATGATCAATTCTACTGCCAGCTGTCCGCTGAGAAGTTCTCGACCTCCTGTTGTACATTATTCTAGAGAAAGCAGTTGATGTTAGTATCATCCTTTGAGAAGTTTATTAATCAACTTGCATAAAAAAGCCTGTATCAATGGTTTTCTTGTCTCATGGAATTCAATTCTTCTTCCGAACATGTCACAGTGCATTACCCCGCTCGGAGTTAGCATATTTGAGCATCTTGTGATCGCTGGAGTAGCACAGCCGTGGCATACTGAGCTCATCTTTTTCTTTCAAAGGCTGACTCGGGCAGCTTAGGATCTCAGCTCTTTAAAATTACATTGAGATGAATCTTACTGCATATACGCTGCCAGTCCAAGTATAATTTTGATTTCCAGATCCTACAAGAGTCTGTATCTCAAAGAATTATATTTAAAATGCCATTGCACACCTAGACCTTTTACCAACTTAATGTTTGCCCTTAATGTAGGAGCAATGGTGAACAAAGGCCAAGTCTGTTCAAGAATGCTCGGAATGCTAGAGAAGCTGCCTTTTCAGTACTGCTAGACTTGAGTAGAAAGCCAAAGGGAAGTGGATGAACGTGGCTCAGAGCACTGGGGAACTGCTTCCAATTTACACCGTTTCTTTTGTAGATAATAAGAGGATGCACTCACTCACAGCTTGACTTCAAGGTGGCAAAGAATCCAAAGGAGACTCCAGGGTGTAAGGGCTAGGGACAAATAAAATTGTTAATAGGTCATTGAAATCACAGATATGGGATTTCAGAGCCTCTGCATAGCTTGCCTTAATCCAGACTTAAATGTTATATAGATATTTTCATCTTTAGAACCTACTGTCAACCTTACTTTTGCTGTCTTGTTTGCTGGATTTGGTCAATTTTAAAGATTCTTACATTAAACATAATTTGAAATTATGTCTCTTCCTATACGAAGAGACATACTTACTGTTCAGCTGTAGATGTATCTTGCGTTTCTTTAACTTTACAAGCTACATATACAGAGTTCTGCTAGAGAGCATTCCTAGGCTCCTGCATTAACTCTCTTAACGAGCGTGTGAACTTTGGTGAGTGAATTTTAGTTGCGGTTGAATTGCTTTTAGCTGTAGATTACCAAAACACCACCAGAAACACCCATAACCAAGGCAACAATAAATATCCTAAGGGTTTGAGCCCCTCTTAGCTGGGTTTCCAAATTATGTCCAAGTGCTGGATCTGGCATCCCTGCAATTCTCTTGAGGAGAGATCTTTCCCTCGTGGCCACAAGATGGCTGCCATAGCTACAGTCATCCCACCTGGCTGTAGGTAAAGGCCAGGAAGCAGGTGGGTAGTCAGGGCCGTTAGAAAGCACTGTTCTTATACACCACTCTCTTATTATCAATGTGGAAAAACCCTTCCCAGAAACCCTGCCGCCCAGTACACCTCTTTTACCAATTCATTGGCCTGAACAAGGTCTAGTTTCAAGGGAGGCTAGGAAAAGTGGGTAGTTTTATCAAACTTTATCATGGCAAGCAGACATGAGGGAAAGTATGTAGACATAGCTGGGACAGTGGCTGTTCCTGAAAAACTCCTATTACCAAATATGATCCTTAAAAAGAAAATTCTCCAGAGTTGCTATATTTAAAGTTTTATCAGAGCCTCATGACTCTGTAATCATATAGAAGCATATAATAAATCATGTAGTATCCTGCATAACTCAAATGGTGACTATAAGGAAAACCTTCTATAGAGAAATAATTTAGAAAGAAAGCCAGAAAATGGATATGGGAAAAAATTCCGAGGCGCTTAAAGTTGCCAACCAAATGATATCCTGGCCCTTTCACCCTCCAGGAGATCACTTACTAATAAATCACAAGTGGAAGGCTGAGCAGCAATTCTCTCACAAAATCATAACATGTCCTGAATTAGGATTAGCTTGTCCTGGTGAATTTCCGTCAGACAACAAACCGGTAAAAGTCTGCATGTCTTTCTTTGCAGACATCTCCCTGCCCTCGCAGCAGCCACTCCTGAGTCCACGCTCTGAGCACAACCCCAGTGGGATCTGGTGCATAAAGCTGAATTAGTCAATGCAGAAATTTAGCTCCAGCTTAAATGAGAGCATTTGGTGACTTGTAGAGACACGCATCATGAGAGAAATGTCACCGACTTGGCAGACATAAATGTCTGAAAGAAAACATTCCAGTAGAATGTACTGAAACACACAAGATCCAAGAGACACACCAGGCTTTCTGAATTAATCCAAGCCCATCAAGGGGGTGGAAAATCAGAGAGATAAAAAAGATACAAAACACTTAATATTAAGTTCCAAATTACTGCCTCTACATTGGTATATGGAAATGCCTCATCTGGGGTTGTGGGAAATGTCATATTTGTGCTAAGCTAATTTAGATTAGGAATTCATTAAATGCTTTTTGATCGACTGGTGGTAGAATGTTTTTCCACCAAGAAATATCCATCAACTCCTTGACCTGCTTATTGTGATCAGAGAGCAAATCAAATCCAGCTGTATGACATTTTCCCCTGAGGTTTAACAACTGCCTACACTTGCTGTTTGCTTAGTAATAGGCACAAAATCAGTGGACACAACCACCAAAGGCCTGTCCTTTGCTTTCTTTCCTGGACACCAGAGGGAACATAGAAAATGCAGGCCAGAGAGGTATATATACACAAGCCCATAAGGCAATCACCTCCTAGGCAGGGATGAGCCAAGGAGAGACCCTTGTGGAAGAGGCAGGTCAACGATTCAACCAGGCAGGAGATGCCACAGCCAGGCCGCAGAGGGACCCCAGCATGCTCAAGCAAGGTGTGTGTAGTGCAGAGCCTCGGCCTGCCTACCCCAGTGCTCAGCCCCACCAGCAAACTGCTGACAGAGGGGCTGCTCCCGACCCAGTCCAGAGTGGAGAATTTCCTTCTGCCAGTGGTTCTCAACTAGGGACATTCGGTACCTCGAAGGGGATATCTGGCAACGTCCAAAGAAATTTTTGGTTGCCACACTGGGGTGGGGGACACTGCTGGCACCTAGTGGGTAGAAGCTAGGGATACACTCATAGATTGTCATTTAAATATCTAGTTGGCATCTCAAACTTAGCATGTTTAAAACTGAGCTTCTGATTGCCCCAATAGTTAACTGCATCCTTCTAATTGTTCAGACCAAAAATGTAGGTGTCCTCGTGACTCCCCCTCTCTCATATCCCACATTCAATAGATCAGTAAATATAACCAGAATTAAACCATTTCTTGCTCCCTCCACCACATTAATCTGAAGCAACGTATCATCAGTTTTCCCCTGGATCACTGCAATCCTTTCCAAAGGGCCTCCCCACAGCTGATTTTCAACAGATTGGCCAGAGCGATCCCATTACAAAATAAGTCAGATCTTATCCCTCTGCTGGAATCCCTGCGGTGCCTCCATCCCACTCAAAATAAAAGCTACAGGCCTTCTAGCATCCTCTGAGGCACCTCCTGTCCTGGCCCTCCCTTATCTGTTGGGCCTTCTCTCTCACTTGTACTCCGGCTTCAGCCTCTCCAGCCACCCTGCCTTTCCTGGCGGCCTTTGCATCTGCTGCTCTGCTACTGGAACACTCCACCCTCACAAATGTCACCTCCTCTTATTCTATTTAAAATTGCATCCTCCGCTACCCTACCCTGCACTCACTTTTGCCCTTCTCCGCTTTGTTTTTCTCCATTGTAATCCTTGGGAATCTGACACACCACTTGCGTTACTTAATTACTGCTTTGATTCTCTTCCCCCACAAGAATGAAAAAAAAAAAAAAAAAAACCTACACAAGGTAAGAATTTTGGTCTTTTTTGTTCACTACTTTATTCCCAGCAATGGCATCAGTGTTTGAGGCATAGTTGGCACTCAGTAAATATTTAGTGGGTGAGTGCATGGACTGTCAGAAAACACACACATCTTCCAATAATTGATAATAATTCTTGAGGGGATGATCTGATTTGATAAAAGGAAAGGTAAACTTGTCACGAATGTAACCTAATAGGTACAGCCTTCCCATCGAGGCATGGATATGCTGTTTCCCAACAGTTTGCAGAGCAGCTTCATTTCCCCTTTCCTGGTTCTGTACAACGTCCAGGAACCCACAGAGACATAGAAAACAAATCCCGTTAGAATACCTGTCTGACAGAAACTTTATCCTCTGCCACCTTCATCTGCAGAAAGACCTGGTGCAAACAAATTCTTCAGCAGAAAGCTCTCTCCAGCACTCCCCAAACTCTTTGTCAGCTGAAGGGCTATAGAGTAAGAATCAATTTTTAGGTTGTCCAGAGAAAGCATTTGAGGTGTTCAGATGGAAGGAAGGCTCTTCTGGATGTGTATCATTTGGCTTCAGCTCTGTTTAGATCATATATTTTAAATGCTATGTAGTCCCAAGAGATCACTTGGTTCAATCCGAACAGGTAGACTGTGAGCCCTGAGGTCCGTGTGCTTTCTCAGTTCTTGGGGTCGAGTTCCCTAAGCTCTCAGAGTCTCTGTTTGCTCGTTTGCAATATTGAAATGGCAATATTAGCTGAGTACCTGCCTGGATTGGAGATGGTGCTCTGTCCAGACTGAGCCTTACTTTATTTCTTTTAGTGCAGAGAGAAGAGAGTGGTAGGAATCTAGGAGCCAGAAATCAGTCAAGAAGATTTTCTCCTTCTTTATTTCTCATCCAAGAAAATGCTATAAAAATTCAGATATTACCCTCCATGTTCCCATCTGTATGCCAAAGTTAGAACAGTTTGCTGTCTAGCAGTCCCAAGCCTCTGAACTGCAACGGTTCACTTGGTCAGAAAGAAGGACTCAGAGGAGTTTGCCTACAGCCCTCAGACGCTTGAGACATGACCTAGCAACTGCTTTGTAGGCAGAGAATATTTTGCCTCTTGAATAGATCCCTGAGTGAAAATGGTGGACCAACGGAGACAGCCAGTCATACCTCTGTCTATCATCATTTGGGATGTATTTATTTTTTGTTCTGCTCTTAATAGAGATATGAAAAGCAAATTAACGTACTTAAACCCTATTCCCAGAGAATTTGCAAATATTGCATATTCTTTTTTCTTTTTTACTATGCATGGTCTATCTTCTGGGAAAGGGCACATAGACCTTTATAGTATCTTCACTAAGGAAAGCAGCAATCATCACAGCCTGTTAACTATCTGCTTTCTAGAAAAAAAGAAAAAGAAATTACATGGTGAGTATATATGGTGGGTGTTGAAGCAGGGAGGTACTTAAAGTCCATGAAGAGGATTTCACCACAAGGAGCCAAATAATTACATATTTCATGAGGTTTTAGTGAAATCGATATATAAATGATAGCACAGTGTCTAAGCACCCTGTGCATGTGGATGCTAGTTCTCTTCTGTCCTTTTCTTTTATATTCATATCAGAATGATGGCTAGTGAAGTTGAATACTTTAACAACTCCCTAACGTCTCTTATTGCCTCTAAAAATGGGGGCAAATGTGGTAATACTCTTAAGAAGCAAGCAGGAGTGGGGTGAAGCAGGGGCTGATAAGGACAAGATTTGTTCTCTCTGTACACTAGTATTGATACATGTACATGATGTCATATGGACAAGATAGAGAGGTATAGGTGAAAATCTATTAAGACATTTCATTGGGGCACCTGGGTGGCTCAGTGGGTTAAGTATCCGCCTTCAACTCAGGTCATGATCTCTGGGTCCTGAGATCGAGCCTCACGTCGAGCTTCCTGCTCATTGGGAAGTCTGCTTCTCCCTCCCCTCCCCACTCATGTTCTCTTTCACTATCTCTGTCTCTCTCTCTCGAATAAATAAATATAATCTTTTTTTTAAAAAAGACATTTCATTAGCCATAGAAATTATTAAGTTAGTCCTCATTAATAAACAATTATATGAATTAGGATACATCCCTACCATAGGATACCAAGCAGCCATTACCAAAAATGGGATAAATCTCAATATAGAAATCTGATGCTATTTTACACATATACATACAAGTGTATGTACCTATACATGTATACATAGCCTATGTGCTTGTGCAATAAGTGTGTCTATCTGAAAAGGCACAAATCAAGTAGTTAAACATGGAATGTGTGATGGGAGGCGACTGAATTTTCACTTTTTGTGTTACACACGTGGCAAAAACACATAATTCTCATTGACTATCCTTATAATCCTCCATTTTTCCATATAGTTGGGTGAAATCATGTGACCGGTTTCTACCCTTGAAATGTGAGCAGCAGTGACGTACATCACCTCCTGCCTGGGATGCTTAAAGTTGTGAGTCCTCCAAGCAATCTCCCTGCCACATCAGGGAACAGGCCATAGGCTTGCTCGAGGTAGGGCAGTTTGCCTTCCCAGAGGGAAAAATTTAAGGAAGGGAGGCAGAGACAGACTCCCAGGTGAAAGGCACGGTCTTCCTATAACCTTACCTCAGAAATGGCCTCCCTTCACTCTGCCTCACTCTGTTGTTAGAAGTGAGTCACTAAATCGAGCCCACACACAAAGGAATGAGAATTTCCAGATGGTGAGTACCGGGAGGCAGATGACTCGAGCCATCTCTAAGACCGACTACCACATGCGACATAGCCTAGCCTACCCTGAACAACGCAATATCCTTCTCTACTGTTTGATGGTTTTTGTATAGCAAGCATGCATTACTTTCATCATTTAAAAACAAAATTAAAACCTAATATACTGTATTTTTTAAGTGTCCAGGTAGAACCTTAGAAGTTCTTTTTCAAAAAAAAATAATAAGTAAAGCTAAATGGCAAATTTATCTATTTTACCTCTGCTCAAAATAGCCCATTGCTCTCCAGTTCTTAAATGTACAATCTTGGAAGTGACTCATTTTATCCCATTTGTGCCTTTTTTTTTTTTTTTTCACACTAAAGACATTTCCTGTGCTGTACTCTAAACTATTGGGAGGTCCCCTGAGCATTTTCTCCAGAAAAACACTTTCTTCTCCATTTCCTAAGTGTTAATTGTACAGAGCAGCAGCCTCTACAGTGAAAATACAAAGTGAACCAGATAGCAGTTCCCTCCTAAAGTCAGGCCCCCAAAGTCTACATCAAGCTTTGGAGATGCTGCCTTTCAGTAATTAGCTACAGAGCCGCTCACGGCTGCTACTGTACAGACACCTCACTGTTTATTTTCATCTGTGCCATCACGCTTCAAAATTCCAAGCTAATAAAGCAACCAGGAAACTAGACTAAACTGGAACCTGTGAGCTCACCAAGCCAGGAGGATTTGGGTCAATCTTAGAGGATTATTATCACTCATCCTGGTGATCTTTCTTGACAAAATGTTCAAGGAAGAAAGTGAATATAAATTACATAATGCATGTCTTTGAATAAAGGGTAAGGATAAAATTTTCAAGAGGTTTCCTCTGTATTTGGAAAAGGGGACTAAGTGGATAGAAGTCCAGAGACACTACAGTGAGAGAAAGTTCCAAGGTACAAAGAAGCTGATACAGGAGACAGGATCTAGGAGATGGGAAATCAGATCAAACGGAATAGGCAATATCGGGGAGATAAGATTGACCTTGATAGCATAGTAGATTTCAACTTTCTAAATAGGAGTCATCAGATCCACGCTGTTTTGAGAGCGAACATGCTTTCACTGTCTGTACTCTTTTTAAGAGCTAGGTAAGATTCAAGTGAATCTAACAGTATGGTAAAGTTGGCAAGTGACTGTAAATCATTTTAAATAGTCGCAGTTTGTAAAATAATGGGTCCTGTGGGAAGAGAGTGAGGGATTTTCACCACAGCTGGGTAGTCCCTATAATTTCCCTCAATTTTCCTCTAAAAATCCCACATCAGCAATGTAATTGTCTGCCTCACTGTCTCCCTTCCACCCCAGATGGAAGAGAGAAAGCATTGAAGAGAATAATAATGTGACACTCAATAAAGTGTTCTCAGCAGAGCCCTGGGCTGGGCGGAGGGAGAGGATGGAATCCAGGAAAGGGAATGCAGCACCCCTTCTGGGCACAGGTCCATGCTTGACTAGGCCAGAGCCATTCGGATTCTGCAGAGCTCCCATGGGGCCAGGAGAGGGAAGATTTGCAATGCCAGACTTTGTCACCACCCTTCTTTTTTTTTTTTTTTTTTTTTAATTTTTTTATTTATTTATGATAGGCACACAGTGAGAGAGAGAGAGAGAGGCAGAGACACAGGCAGAGGGAGAAGCAGGCTCCATGCACCAGGAGCCCGACGTGGGATTCGATCCCGGGTCTCCAGGATCGCGCCCTGGGCCAAAGGCAGGCGCCAAACCGCTGCGCCACCCAGGGATCCCGTCACCACCCTTCTTTCAGAGCATTTTGACCCATGTTTATTTTACTCTTTGGCTTTCAGTCAGCTTTCACTTGAAAGAGCTTGGAGGCAAAAAAAAAAAAAAAAAAAAAAAAAAAAAAAAAAAAAAAAAAAGAATAATGAAAGAAAAAAATCAAAAAGAAATTGTCTGGTGGAATATTCCAAAGGTTAACCTTCACCCATTTGTCGTTCCCCCCAAGTTGAGTTCTTTCAGGCATGGGATGAGGGTAAATGTGAAGATTGGTGACAGATTCATATTCTGCTAAAAGCCTAGAACATAAGAGGAGACAGTACGAGCAGTTCTCCTAAACCTTCTGCATTTGCCTGGTCTCCCTCGGAGTCTGTGAAGGATAAGGCTTGGCTGATTGTATTCATCAGGATTCAGTGTAGCTGCACACGACAGATAATCTAACTTATCGGTGCTCTGGACAACTTAAAAATATGGCAGCTCCACACAGTCATTAGGGATCCAGGTACCTTCTGGCTCATTGCTGTGCCATCCTGAAGCTCTGGCCTGCACCCTCACGCCCCACAAGAGTGTTTTCCACACAAAACAGCCCAGGAAGAGAGGACACACACAAGCTGTTCTGTAGGGAGGTTCCCAGGGCCGCCTGTATCAGTTACCTGCAGGGTAACTTCAGATCGCAGGTCTGACCAGGCTTGGCACCATGCTGCTGTTGGACTCTGATCTGCTTCGTGTGTGTTCTATCCATGGCCCAGGCTGAAAATCACCAGCTTTCTCAAACATGCTGGTCAAATGCTCCCCAAAGGTCAAATAGACACATGCAATTCTTCTAAGGTCTGAACTCCGAATGGCACAAAGTCACTTCTACACACGTGTCTTTGGCAATAACAAGTCATATGGCCAAGTTAAGTATCAATTGAATAGGAAGGTGTACTCTTCCCATGAAAGCTGAGGGAGAGGAGTGAATATTTTCTTAGTAATGATGTCACATATTACACCATCTGTGGAAAGGACCCCAAGACCACCCGCTAGAAGGACTCACAGGTCACAGGTAACTAACAGTTACGGGTTATTATGGTGAAGGATACAGAGCAAATTTGACAAAGGATGAAGTCCAGAGGAAGCCAAGTGCAAACTTCCAAGAGACTCTTCCAGTGGAGTCACCCAGGACTCACTTAATTTCTCCAGCAACAAATTGTGACAATCCCTGCAAAGTGTTGTCATTCAGGCAAGCTTGACTGGATCTCTGAGTCCCATGTCACTCACCCAAACTTACAGTTCCTGGGTGGCTAGCTATCACTGGAGCTCCAGACCCCAAGAAAGAAACTACAAAATAACTACACAAACTGGTACAATGATTCAAAGCCCTGAACATGCAAAATACTCTTATCAGTTAAAACATTCCAAGAGCTCGATTCCCAGGAACCAGCCAAGGACCAGTCACAGAACAGACCCTTCTGGGGAATGTGCAAGATTTGAGCAATTTGGGTCGGCTCAGTTAACACTGTCCTGTACACTATCCTGTATACTTTCCTCTGATAAAGCCCAAGACATAATCTGGCCCCACCCAGATGCAGATGAGTCGGGGAAGAGTACACATCAGGCTAAGAAACAGGAGAGCTACTCTTTTGTTTTGTTTTGTTTTTTTTTATAAAGATTTTATTTATTCATTGATGAGAGACACAGAAGGAGAGGCAGAGACACAGGCAGAGGGAGAAGCAGGCTCCCTGCAGGAAATCCGACATGGGACTCGATCCCAGGACCCTGGGAATCACACCCTGAGCCAAAGGCAGATGCTCAACCACTGAGCCACCCAGGGGACCCAAGCGCTACTCTTAAACAAAAAGTTGGGAAGAGATTTAGGGGTGCCACACCAACCACTTGAGGTGAGCTGGAAAAGAAAGCAAGAGACAGATCAGAGCCAGGGAGATCCTGCTACTTGACTAATAACAGTAATAAATAATACAAATTTACAAAAAATAGTAATACTACATCTTACCTCAACCAAGATGCCATTGATTGTATGATACATCATTATTTCAACACTGCTAAGAAAGGAAAAAATGCCACCAATTAAATAGTGACGTTTTGTCTATTTCCGAGTTTTATATAAGTGGAATTATACATTACATGTTCTTTGGCATCTGGTTTGTTCAACATTATGTTGATCACATTCACCAGTGTTATTGCATCAAGTTTTAATATATTCGTTTTCATGCTGTATAGCATTTCATGTATGAAAATACTACAATTGTCCTTGCATTCCAAATGGGCAATGTGAGGATGCTATAAAAGTGCTGCTATAAACACTGCTTTTATTTTGATAAACATTCATAAGCGTTTCTGTCGGGTTTATACCTAGAGGGAGAACTGCTGGGGCAGAGGAGATATTTAGTAGATTTTGCCAAAACTGTCTCCACAGTAGTTGCCCAATTTATATTCCTACCAGCAATGTGTAAGAATTTCAGTTGCTCAACAATTTCTCAACTTGATATTCTCCGTCTTTTTATTTCAGCCATTCTGGTGGGTGGGTAATATTATTGATTGTGATTTTTTTTAAGATTTTATTTATTTATTCATGAGAGACACAGACTGAGAGAGAGGCAGAGACACAGGCAGAGGGAGAAGCTGGCTCCATACAGGCAAGCGCTAAGCCGCTGAGCCACCCGGGCTGCCCTGATTGTGATTTTAATCTGCATTTTCCTGATTACTGATGAGGGTAAACCCCTTCCTTTGTTTTTTGATCATTTGATATCCTCATTTGTGATGTCTATTCACGCTTTTGCTAGTTTTTCTATTGGAATGTTTGTCTTATTATTATTGACTTGTAGTTCTTCAACTATATGGAGTAGAACGTATATATTGTCAAATATACATATTGTGAATATTTTCTCCCACCTTGTGACTTGTTGTGTCACTCTTTTAATGATATGTTTGATAAAGAAAAGTTCTTAATTTTAATGTATCCCAGTGTTTTTATGGGGGTTTTTTTGTAATTAGAGTTTTTGAGGTTTTGTTTAACAAATACTTCTCCAACCCAAGCTCACCAAGATAGTGTCTTCTATGTTATCTTTTGGTAGCTGTATTGTCTTGTCCTTTACATTTATCAGATAGATAAATCTACAATCCATCTGCAGTTGATTTGGGATATTGTGATAGATAGGAGAATGTGGACATCCCAATGACCCAACATGCATATCCAGTTGATTCAGAGTATTTTCCTTTCCTACTGTACTGTAGCACCACCTTTATCATAATCATCATTTAGATATTTTTTAATTATTCAAAGAGCTCTTTTAGAATTATTTTGATAAATGGTTGTTTCACTGTTTCATAATTAATAGGTGCAAAAGGAAAACAAAATCAAAATAAATCAATCAAAATATCCTTAAAAACTTTCACTCACTCAGTATCTGACTCTAACTTTTCAACTCAACCGCTGATAACTGTTTTTCCACAAAGTATGTCCTCTGTGTTATCAAGAATCTTGGCAATGCAGCAGAAGAATGCTCCATTGTTATCTGGGGATTTTCTGCAAATTTTGATTTCAATGTGCAGAAAATGACAACTTTAACCAAGCTAACAGTGATTTTTAAGGTCTGTCATGATTCCAGAATTAAATATGAAAATACACATGGCTTAAAATTAAAGAATTTGATTCTTGAGTCAGGTTAATAGAAGGCTGAAACAGACATTCGTGTGCATGTAAACCACATTGAGGAAATGCTTCTTTTTAAAAGATTTTATTTATTTATTTGACAGAGAGAGAGAGAGCACACACAAGTAGACATAGCGGCAGGCAGAGGGGTAGGGAGAAGCAGGCTAGCTTCCCCCTGCCCCTTCCCCGCTAGCAGAGAGTCTGATGTGGGGCTCAATCCCAGCACCTTGGATGACCTGAGCCAAAGGCAGATCCTTAATTAGCCAACTGAGCCACCCAGACGCCCTGAGCAAGTGTTTTTTAAAAAAAAACAAACAAACCCTATAGGGTAGGGAGAGAAGTGGAATAGGGAAGGGGAATTGATGAGCAAGAATGTGATCTCAAGAGAAGTCAAGCTCAGACCTGCTCCAAGCTGGGGAGTGAGGGAGGTTGGTGGGAGGTGGGGACAAGGACCATGGAATCCATATCAGTTGATCTTTGGTGGCCAACAGCAGAAGGCAGGGTGGGTTGCAGTCTCCCCAGCAAACTTCCTCCTTTGATGAGAGCAAAGCTTCAAGCGAGGATTAGCTGTGATCTTTTAGCATCAGCACTCAAAACAGCTAGATGTACTGGTCAAGGGAAGATGGGCTGGGTACCAATACTGTTTCCTATAGTCATAAATATGCAAACTGTATTGAGTGCTTACTATGTGGCACCTTTTTGAGGAAACTGGAGTTTAGAGAAGCCATTTAATTTACCCAGGGTCACACAGCTGGTCAATGATAGAGCTGAATACAGGCAGTCTGACCAGGGTCCTTGCTCTTAATTTCTATAGTATACTTCCAAATAAACTCAAGCAGGTAATCAAGTGCATTATTAACATGGTGAAAGGAGAAGCCCTTGGTGTATTTGAAGTTGGCCAAACAAGCAAAAGAGGAAGATTACATTCATTTTTAAAATGTTGAGTATTTTCCAAACTCACAATTTTGTTTTGCCTCCAGTCCTGTTTTCTTTAGATTTCTAGACAGAAAAAAAAAAAAAAAAAAAAAAGATTTCTAGACAGATTCTCACCTCTCACCATTTACCCTTAATTTTTTTAAAGATTTTATTTATTTATTTATTTATTTATTTATTTATTTATTTATTTGAGAGAGAGAGAGTACATGAGTAGGGTGGATGGGCAGAAGGAGGAGCAGACTCCTCATTGAGCAGGGAGCCCTGTGTGAGGCTTCATCCCAGGACCCTAAGAGGATAACCTGAGCCGAAGGCAAAGGCAGACATTAAACCAACTAAGCCATCCAGGAGCCCCTCCCCATGAACCTTTAATTATGAGAATTTATCATCACCTTTGGTTTAGACCTCTTGGACAGTTCTCAGTCACCCTACCATATCTGCCATGTAGAAGTAGCATTTAAAACTTTGTCTGAGGATCATGGTGATCTTTGTAATACACATGGCTGATTCTCTCTCTTTTTTAAAAGATTTTATTTTTAAATAATCTCTAGACCCAAAGTGGGGCTCAAACTCACAATCCTGAAATCAAAATCAAAATAAAAAAATAGAGGCAGGGTGGAACAGAAGGAATTGCTTGCAGAGCTGCTCAAGGCGATACCAGAGGGGATAAAGTTAGTCTCTGGTATCTTCTCACTTCCTTTTTTAAGTGATTCTTTCCTTTATGCAGCCAGTGTCTTTTTCTTTCCAGGGTCATCTGATATTCCAGACCTTGTTTTCCTCTTTCTTCTGTATGATAATTCAAAAAGAATTGACAGAAATTAATGTCTTAAGGCAGATAAGTAGAATCTGTAATGAGGGACTGTTGGCAACAAGGACAGAACTTCTAGAGAGCAGGGGCCTTTAGGGCTTCCACTAGTAAGACACAAGCAACACCAGTAACAAGAAAAACTCTGCTGATCTGGAAAATATTGGGAGATGAAGATATTAAGAAGCTGAAATTCTTATTTCCTATTCATACTTCCATGTTTTTCTAGCTGCCACTGTTGTGTTTCTTAATCTTGGTGGGAAGGAGGACAGCTGAGGGCTGGATTCCCCAGTTGATGAATGTGGACACATAAGCATAAAAGGATTTTCTTCCCCAGTGTGAGAAAATGGAATAATGTTGAATTTCTTCATGGAGATTCAAATGAATCTTAGTGCCTTTGTTTTGTAAGCTAATAAACAAATCCCCTTAATCCTGGAATAAACGATTCCAATATTTATGGAGCTCTTAGCAAAGTGCCTTCCCAAATATTTTCTCATTTATCTTTCTACAACTCTGTAAAATAGGATGACCTGTCCATCATTATCCCCACTTTAGAGATTAATTGACAGGCCAACCCTTCAATGAGAGTTAGTGGATATATCATAATGTGGCCTAGTCTTCTGGCTTCCAGTCCTTGATTCTTCCACCATATCTCTGCAATTTGTGGAGTAGCATAAGCACTTGATATTTGTGCTGCAGAGCTTTGAGCACATACTGAAATCAGTGACAACAGTTGCCACATCCTCTGTTTTTAAGAACCTGGCATTAGATATTGGCTTTAAGTCTATTCAAGCTAATTTCACATGTCTTCACATTTCTCCTTCCTAGTTCCTTTGGGTTTTTGACTAGGTTGGCTCACTTGATCCCTCTTCCTTCTCTTGAGATAAAACACACAGATGAATTGTCTCCTCCACCTGGGAAAGGAATGAAGTGAGACAATGAAAAGACCAACAAGATAGAGCAGGAGGAAAATAAGACAGAAAATGTTTTGTATTAACTACATCTCAAAGGAGGCTTCTTTTATGATAAAGCTACCCTGAATAGCTTCTTTAAAATTTTAGTAAACAATAGAGAAAGATTATTTTAATGAAAGGGCCACTTTGAAGAATTCAAAAGACATGTGAGTAGGAGTTGAATTCAAGGAAAAATATGGTTGTTATGGGAAGTGAGTTTGATGAGCCATCTTTTCTTTTCTGGAAACCCTGACTTAGCTGATGACTATTAAAAAACAACAAGTGCATTCTATGCTTCATCTATAGAATGGGTGCTTTGTGAACAGAAAAGATAAACATCTCCACCCTCAAAGACAGAGAATAAACCAAAAAGTAATGAATAATTCAATTTTATAGTATGTTACTGCTGTGGAAAAAGAAAAAGTAGAGCAGGATATGAGGAAATAGGAGTACTGCATTTATGGCTTGCAATTTTAAGTAGGGTGATGGCCTCAGTAAGAAAGTGATGCTTAAACAAAGTCTTGAAAGTGAAGGGGGTTAACCAGGAAAAAGCAGTGCAAAGGGCCTGAGACAGGAGGGTGCTTGCATGTTTAAAACATAGCAAAGAGGCCAGTGTAGTTGGAGCAAAAAGAACAAGGGAAAGCATAGCAGAGATGAGGTTTGAGAGGTAAATCAGAGTTGCTTTTGTCAGGCCTCAGAAGCCATTGCAAGGATTTGGGCTTTTACACTGAGTGGGAACCATGGTGGTTTCTGAGAAGATGAGAGGCACAATTGACTGGGGTCACTCTGGTGGCTGTGTCAAGAACACTAGGAAGAAAAGACGAAATGGGAGAGACTAACTGGGAGATTACTCTAGTTAATGAATTCTCTTGAATGACTCAGTAAATAAATCTTTCCTTTTGTAGTCTGATAGATCTAGTTTTCATTATTCCCTTTGCAAATTCCTCATAGATGGTCTAACATCTGCTTTAGAATATCTATATATTTATAAATACTTGGAATCCATTGTTCTCAGCTTTGAGGCTTCAGACAATACTTCAAGACAGAAAGGGTCCCATTTTATCCCTCCATTACACTCACTGATATTAATGGAGTGGACATCTTCTTGGACCTGGCTATCGCAAGGGGCACCACTATTATGTGTGCCAACTGCAGGAATAGCTAGGTGATACTAGGGTCAGCAAACATCACACAACACAGGCCCTCATCACCAAGGTCCTAACTGCATCTTGTTTGTTGCCTTTTGGATACCGGGATCTGTAGTAGGGATATTTCAACAGTAATAACAACAACAACAACAACAAGCCCTAATCTTGGAATACTCACAGTCCAGTGGAAAAAAACAGATCTGTAAATAATAACAATATCAGGACACATTTGGCCTCAAATGTGTCACGAGATGTGTGAACCAAGTGCTATGGGAACAGAGAAGGCTTGCTGCCTGGTGCCTGGCCAGCAGAAGAGGACTCTGCAGGAAAGGCAGCATTTGAGCTCTGCCTTGGAAATTCCACTGGGTTCAGACAAATGAAGGTATATAGTATGTTCAAGGACTGGGCAGGGGGCTAGTGCAGCTGGCTGTGGTTAAAACAAGAGCTAGCATGTGACAAGGGATGAGAGGACATATGACGGGGCCTAAGACTAGAAAGTGTGCTGGGTCCGGGTCATTAGGGGCGTGGACATTGAGCCAAACAGCAGGGAGCTAGCAGCAATATCTAGGCTAGGGAGTGATAAAATTCATATTTCAGACTTTAGAAAATGATCTGGAATGTGGGAGGTAAATAGGAAAGAGGAGAGAATCATAGAATAGCATCTCTCAAGAAATGAGAGGAGTCGGAGTTGGGGACAAAGTCCAGGGACACTTTGCAAGTAGAATATAAAACCCTGAAGTACGATTATCATGTAAATGATGGGAAAAGGAAGAAATAAAAGTATGGGAATGATTTGCAGGATAGTATTGCCATTAACACACTGACAAACACACAGGAGGCATATCAGACGAGGGTGGGAGGTCCAGGTTGGTGATCATCAGGGTTTTCTGCACGTTCAGATCATTTTCTTCACTTACAAATGCTTATTACCATGCTAGTATTTCTCTACTACAAACATATCTTGGTACCTACCAGAGCTTGACCATAAGAAATCAGATGAGTAGGCAAACAGAAATGAAGGGTAGAACTGGAGAGGCCACACTCCCAGAAATTGGTTAAGATCTCAGGTGCCTCCAAAAATGTCCCGGGCAAGCAAGGCAGGAGTCCAGAGTCCACAAGGCCAGACCAAGCACGTAGAATTGTTGCTCTGGGATCCTAGGACAATGGCTCTGTGTTCCTTGCCTTGTTCCATGCTGCCCACTGAGGATGGAAAAGCCTGCCAGTGGGCGTTTCTGGCAGCTAAGAAGAAGCTGGGAGCGTGATGATGGCCCCTGCCCTTGCCTGTAGGCTGTCCCTGTTCCTGCTAAAGCCATTTTCTGCCAGACTTGCTTTTCTACACATCATATTTTGTCATGCAGTGAAAACCTTATTTTTCTTTTTGGATATTTTTAAACATATCAACATAGGCAGAAAATACAAAACTGGTTTTCCTGTATAGCACAGCAACTTCCTCCAATAATAGGTAGTAGAGAAGCCACAGAATAAGGTATCCAGGCTGTGGAGTTTCCTTGCTGCCCTTCTATTCTCTCTGCTGTCCTCAGAGAGAGAAGCGGGGGAAGCCCAGAGAAGAGAAGCACATCCGGGAGAGATGATGTAGGTGGATGAGAGAGAGGCACGAAGCAAATCAGAGAAGGGTCAGGGGAAGGCAGGGCGGGTAGGAGAGCAGGGCTGAGGCCAATTCAAATGCCTAAGAGCAAATTCTGCACAATTAGGAGGCAAGAAAGAAGGGAAGGAGAGAAGGAAAGTGGGAGGGAGGGAGGAAGGTGGGAGGGAGAGAAGGCAGGCAAGCAAGGAGGGAGGAAGGAACAAAGGAATGAAGGGGGAAGAAGAGGGGCAGGGAGGGAAGGAAGGAGGAAGGAAGGGAGGGAGGAAGGAAGGAGGAAGGCAGGCAAGCAGGAAGGAAGGAATTCTCCCAATATAAGATGGGAGCAAGGGGTGAGGACCATCCTAAAACCACACTCCCGTTGCACATGAGGCTGATATTAAGAGTGTGCCCAGAGTGGGTGACAAAAGTGGGACATGCAGGTCCTTTCAAATGGTGCCTAGAATTAGACAAGACAGCTGTGGCCTTATTTATGTTTTGGTTTTCACAATTCCAAGCCAGCATTTTCATTCCACGTCTGCCACCCTTTCTTCCAATTAATGTAAAAGCTTGCCCTTCTGCTACCCCATCTCCTCCTCCCTGTTTCACAGAGCTCTCAGACTCCGGCTGACTCTTGTGTCCCAGACCCGGCACAGTCCACTCTGGATCATCTGTGCGGCGCGAAGAGCAGTCACACTCATCAGGACCACGTCATCACAGCGTCCTTGTTTGCTCTCTGTCCTCGCATGGTCACGGAGAGCTCAAGATCCCAGCTCTGTGTTTCAGGAAGAGAAAGACTCTCAAGTGCAGTTACATCTTTATGGCCGTCTCACTGGGGTTGCAGAGGAAGAGACTGGGGTTCCCACAGGTCTGGAAAGACCTGGTAGGAGGTGGTGCAGTACGCTAGGGAGTGGCTGCGTCTTTGTGGCCAGAAAGCCTGGTGAGCAAGAGGGGCCGCTTCCCAGCTTTGTAGGCCTCATCTCCTCACCTAGGGGGTGATGCCGCTGAGGCTTTTGTGATCAGATGGGATAGGGAATGCGAAAGCGAAAGCAATATATAAACTAAAACCACTCCACCAGGGATTTTAGATTTTTGTTTCAAAAAGACTGGGATTCCTCAGGAGACTCTCACCAAGAGAGAAGAAATTACTGAACTGGCTTCCTGGCTGCCTACCTCTAGTTCAACCAGGGAAGTTTAGCTTTTATTAGAGTTTTGTGTATGATTTAATTCAAAGAAAAGGGGTTCAGTAAGCCTTAAAAATCGGAAAATTGGGGGCACCTGGGTGGCTCAGTGGTTGAGCATCAGCCTTTGGCTCAGATCGTGATTCCCACAGTCCTGGGATCGAGTCCCACATCCAACTCCCTGCATCAACCTGCTTCTCCCTCTGCCTATCTCTGCTTCTCTCTGTGTGTCTCTCATGCATAAATAAATAAATTATTTTTAAAAAATTGGAAAACTGAGCAGCCCCGGTGGTGCAGCAGTTTAGCACTGCAGCCCAGGGTGTGATCCTAGGGACCCTGGATTGAGTCCCACATCAGGCTCCCTGCATGGAGCCTGCTTCTCCCTCTGCCTGTGCCTCTGCCCCTCTCTCTCTGTGTGTGTGTCTCTATGAATAAATAAACAAAATCTTTAAAAAATAAAAAATAAAAATTGGAAAACTGTTGTATTTTATAAATCATTTCTCTTCTCTTGCCTTTCCTGCAATATATCACTTCCCTCCCTCTTACTCTATTTTTAAAAGGGGATGACCATCCTTCCTTAAGTCCAGCCAGGTATCCATTCCCCTTCCTTCTGTGTGACCCTCAGAGAGAGTGGAGGCCAGTGGTCCCCACCCCAAGTGGAGGGCCCTTCAGTCTTCCAGAATGTTCATCCAGTGTTCATCCTTCACCTTTATCTCCTCCTCAGGCAGCATCACCACTTTCATGTCCCATGGTGTTTTGTGCCTGTTCCCTGCCACCAGCTCCCTTCCAGGGAGCACAAAAGAATGGCACACTGGATGCAGCAGGGCTGTCTCAAAACAGAAACAGACACAGAGTAAAGTTCAGAAGGGTCTGAGAACTGAGTACAGGACAGGCTGGCACCCATTAGGAGGGTAGGGAGAGGAGTGAGGGACGAGGGCTGGAGGTGGGTGTAGAGTAGGAAGATGCTCCTCATCAAGCAGGGACTCACGCGCTGGGCATCCTCTCCTAATAATGACCTCCCCTAATGACACTCCCCTGGGACAGTGCAAGCGAAGAGGCAACAAGCAGCCCCCTCCAGATACCCAGCCAGCCTCCCTTCCCTAGGCAAGGCCCTACATAAACTTATGGTTTGAGTTTTGTTATCCCCTCCTTTCCCTCCCCTCTCCCCCCTACCCCCCAAACACAAAGCCCTACCTCTTTAGACTTGTTTACACTCAGGTGTTAAAGTGGCTGCAGTGACTTGCCTCTCTCTTTTCTTTCTTTAAATTTTTGATTTAAATTCAGTTAGCCAACGTAGAGTACATCATTAGTTTCAGATGTAGTGTTCAATAATTTAAGATTTCTACTTTTAAAGAGGAAGCTCAGCTAAGCCACCGCCGTTTAACACAAGGGATGCAACGTGCAACATTAGGCGCCCATATTAGGCCAACAAGGATGGTGATTAGCTGCTGAAAATCACAGCCCGAGAAATCCGCTTTCTCTACCCAGGCCCAGGTGAAACCTGCACCTGACACCTGTTCCTTTGCTGACAAGTCTGTCCGCATCTTCAGTTACAGCCCCCAGGTTTCCTTCCTTCCTCCTGTGGGGGTTAAATGCAAGGCCCCCTTCTGCAGCCTCCCATCTGTCCCCCCTTTCCTGTCTCTTTGAGCTGTAACAGGTTAAAGCTAACGAGATGTAGCTTCTGAAAGCATGTAATGAAGTGAGACCGCAAAAGGGACAGCTTGATTGCCACTTTGAAGAGAGTGCCATTCTTCTAATACATAGGCCTGCAGAAAGCATTCGAAGGCGTTACATGACCTTCCATCCAGCCTCTAGGACAACAATATAATTAACTCGCGTAGCCACCCGGCTTCCGCTGAAAAAGATTTAGAACTCTAGTCTATGGGCATATTTATGGCCTGTGATTCCTTGGACTAGAGAGTTGTTATTTTCCATGAGAATTGCACACATCTTTTTGTTTATTTTAAGCTGTCTATTCTTTGCATTTGTAATTCTTTAAGTATTAGTTATGGCTTATCTGGGACTTAAGAACAAGAAAGAAGCTACTATTCTGAAGTGCAGTAAATAATGTAATATGTAAGCTCCAGCTGGGGGAAAAAATTGTAAAGCTAAAGAATTCAATTTAGTTTCCAACTCCCTCTGGGCTACATAACCTTACAAACCCTTTGAGGCAAGTTTCAGAATTCCAGCAGTGTTGAACTGGAATATGTTTTAAAACATTGCTTGTATTAAATGGGCTGGGGTCCCCAGGACTCCACGGGGGATAGCTAAAGGTTATATGATAGTTTTCCCCCAAGGAAATGGCTCTTTGATCCAGGAAATAATCCACCTCCTCATGGATGGTCTCAATCTATTAAAGAACCCTAAGAAGCCTCCCCAACCCACCTTCTTAATAGTGCCCCATTGACTCGTCCATTATCATTGGAGCTTAACATTTTAAGCTCATTTAAGATTTTCTGTACAGACTTGCTCCAAGATACCTCAAATGACCTAGATGCTGCTGTCACAATGCACATTGAATTGGTTATCTGGGAAGCTCCCAACACAGCAAGTTGAGGACAAACACAAAATTCTTTCAGACAGTCATCTGGAAGGAGAGAACGGGACAGTCCTGTCTCTCAGGTTTGGCACTATAATTTGGCATCTGCACTACAAGGCCAGCTAAGTCACACTGCCTTTGAACGATGCCTAATGAACTGGCCAGAAGTAGAACCAGAAACAGTCCTGCCCTCCTATGCCTTGAATACCTCTCTGTAAGAAAAGAGCTAAAAATATTTGCCAAGTGATAGTGGCTTCTTGCCCCCTCAGCACAAACATATAGCCTACAATTAATAAGCTACATGACTGTAATAGCTCCTGCACTGCTGCTCATGGCATACAGGGCATGGTCACATACCTTATCTTACCCAATCCTCATAACAAACAATGAGGGCAGATATTGACCTCTATTTTACAAAGTGATTGCACAAAGTCATACAACTATGGGAAAGTAAAGCTTGGGTTGAAACCAATGGATTCTTATTCTGATTCTTGTTTTTGTGCTATTTTTGTTTCCCTGCATTGCCTCCCCGTCTGACTTTGTAGTCATCTCCTTTAGGAAATATAGAGTCAGGGACTAGAACTATCTTCTATACCACTGAGGATAGAGTCAACTGAAGGAAAGCAAAAAGTTGGCTGGTTGTGAAAAAACCCTGAAGGGATGGAACAAGTTATATATTTCTAGATGCTCAGAAGGATAATTTGCCTAAATGAGTGAGTGATTCACTATGTGTTAGGTGCTGGGATTCAATAGAGGTGAGATGCTGCCAGAGAGTTGCAAACTTGAAGACCAATCAAAATAAAATCAATGGCCTAGGCTTTCATTTTAGAGCATACGTTTTAGGACTCTGTAGGATTGTATGGTTAAGATCTTTCATTGGATGGATCTTAGGAGATACAATTGGACAAGTCTGAATGGACTAGACAGATTCAAAGGAGATAAGGATCCCATTATTTTCTTCTGATCTATCTATAATGTGCAAGATAAAGCCAAACCTAGAAATTTCCACTAAATACTAACTTGAAATTTTTACTGATTGAGATTCTTACATTTCAGGAAACTATATTCTTAACAGAGAATATTAAGGCAATTACTTTCTAATTTAAAACACACTTGACAGGGGCACCTGAGTGGTTCAGTTAGTTAAGCATCCCACTCTTGATTTAATTTCAGGGTCGTGAGATTCAGCCCTGTGCGGGGCTCCATGCTGGGCATGGAACCTGCTTAAGATTCTCTCTCTCTACCCCCTCTCATGCACTCTCTCTCTAAAAAAAAAACAAAAAAAACAAAAACAAAAACAAAACAAAGACTGAAAAAAGCACTTTGTAAAATACAATATGCATACAGGAAACTGCACACATTATAGTAAAATGATTTTCACAAACTTCACACTCTATAACCAGCACCCAGGTCAAGGACACTACCAGCACTCAGAGTCCTTCTCATTTTTCCTGTAGATCTATACTCTTGCCCTGAAGGTCACCTATCTCCCTAGATTTAGTTCATTCCTCAAAAATAAACCAACTAACCTTCTGTTAAGAAACTCCATTTTGAAGCATTCTTCATCTGCATGAAAGAGTAGAAAAACCTCAAATAGTTACAACTTACAATAGACCGCTATAATGATGGTCCCGCCAGTGTAGCTGAAGCACATGAGACCTGTTTTCTCGGGCACTTTATTCTTCACAGAGACCACAGGGGAGACTCAGACATGCTGCATTTGGAGACAGTCAGGATTGACATCTGAATCTTCAACTTTTTCTCAGAAAGAATTCTTTTGTTAGATGATAAGCAAGAGTAAATATTTTCAGACATTTCAAGAAATGCTTTTGAAATCTCTCCTATAGGAGGTTGGGTCAAGCTCTCCATTTCTATCCGATTTCATTCTTTCTGTTAAAATCTTGATCTATTGTTCAGCATTAGGATTATTCCCCTGTCAAACCCAGAGCTATATACGTGTTGTTAGAAAAGTAGTTAGTATTCAAGGCACCAGGAGAAGCTCTTTCTAAATTAAATGAAATTTCAGTGTGGTTATATAATACCAAATCAGATTGTCTGATTTTAACAGAGATTTGGTTAAACTCAATTTTATATGTAATTTTCTATTTGTAGAAACTAATAGAAGGAAATTGTAATAGACATGAAAGAGAACAGGAATCTTATAGAGTTTGTCATATTCTGTTATGTATTAAAATGATAACACTGATTTCATGGTCCACTATTTCATTAAATTTCCTGCTGTCATTAATGCTTTTATAATTAAAATAGCCTTACATTTAATTCAGAACTTACTACATATTTACAACTTTCCCCTAACACTTGGCAATCAGATTATAGAGGGTTCTCGCCTTAAAGGGATGTGATTAACCTTTGCACTAGAGCCTGTATTTGATTTTGGCAGCCTAAAGAAACAGGAAAGAAGAGCTTGTTCAATGGGAATTTTGCATAAAGTATTTCCTAGTAGGTAGGATTACATACCAAATAAGGTTTAGTATGTTCTAAGGGATTTTCTTTTAAATTATTAGTCTATTGGGGAGCTATCTTTTCTTTGGCTATAGCCTTAGCTCCCAACCTTTTGATGTAGGCCTCTTATTATACATATGTGTATATGTATATGAATAAACATACTACATATAAACATATATATGTTTCCCTTCTCTATTCACCTGTGAATACATTTTTGTTATAAATATCTGTGGAGCTATATATTATATATATGTATATATATATACACATATATGAATATTTACATAGACATGCATGCATATTCTCATATATACATACACATATGTTACATATATGTATATATACATAAAAATTCATGGAGATGAAACAAAGTGCCCGTCACCGATGCCTGCATGCACAGTGGGTGACATTTGCAGAATGCTGAAATTGAAGTAGTCTCCACTTGAATAGTGAGCAGAAGCAAACCACTCTTTGCCTGGGTGGAGATGTTATCTCATCTCTCAAAATAACTTTTTTTTAAAGATTTTATTTATTTATTTATTTATTTATTTATTTATGAGAGACAGAGAGAGAGAGAGAGAGAGGCAGAGACACAGGCAGAGGGAGAAGCAGGCTCCATGAGGGGATCCCAATGTGAGACTCGATTCCGGGCCAAAGGCAGGCACTAATCCACTGAGCCACCCAGGGATCCTCTCATCTCTCAAAATAACTTGCTGTAAACACAAGCATGAGATGGCCAAAATAAAGAATGGTCAGGCCAGGGCCCTGAAATCTTGGCATATCCAGCAAGAATATGCATGGACACTTAAAACTGATGGTGGACTGGCTATCACAAAAGGTACATATGAGTGTTCTTGGGTTTTATGTACTTGCATGCAGCAACTTTATTGAACTTTTACTTTGAATGTCTTTTCAGTTGCTTCTTTTGGGTAAGATACAATCATTATTTCCTTTGTATTTTTTTAACTAATATGTAAAATAAACAAACAAAAGATTTTTTAAAAATTAATATGTCAGTGTGGAAAATAACATGATCGAGGTCCCCTTGTCATAAATTCTTTATCTGGAACTTAAACCCTGGCATTACAATTTCAAATGTTTAATCTTTTCAAGACAAACTATGTGTCTATTTTATTTGAAAGTTTATTTTTTGAAGTATAGTTAACACACAATTTTTTAAAATAGCATTTACATTACCATATAGTATTGCCATCATCTATTTATAATGTGTCTCTAAACTTAGATACTAAGTTCTTTGAACAGATGCTGAGCTTGTTCATCTTCACATCCCTTGTGTCTCATACAGCATCTGGAAGGGGCCAGGATAGATAGAGAGATGGATGGATGGATCAATGGATATATGACTACATCTTTGCTCTAAATTTTCATTGTATCTAAGAATTCTTTCTTTGCCAAATATATTCCAGGGAAGTTATCAGTCTAAATTTTATTAGATTGTTTCTGAATAAACAGAAAGCACTAGCATGAATTTCTAAAGTGATCTGGCAAAGGTAAATTGAGGTTTTTAAAAAATTTTTGGTGAAGACTATCCTGGGGCTGATACATATGGGTCCTCACATTTACATGTATTTAATAGAAAAAAGCAAATGTGAAGGAAAGCCAGAATATTTTAAGCACCATCATTCTTAGCTTTTATTTCCTGAATACCCATGGCATTTACATAGAATAAAGATCAAAAAGACCTGTCCCTCAAAGAGTTTACAATTTTCCTTAGCCTAGTACCAATGTGTACTACCCAAGTGGGTTCTCAAAAATGTACATCTGATCATGTGACTTCTCTCTTTAAGGAGAAAACACACACACACACACACACACACACACACACACACCTTTCAGATGTTTCTCTTTGCCTTCAAGTTGTAGTCAAATCACTTGGCAGGACAGCAAAGCCTCTGTGATCTGCCTCCTTTTCAAGCTTTGCCACTCAGCATGACATTCTCCCAAACCCAAGCTTCCACAATGTTTTAAGGATCAGAGATCCTCAGGCACATCCAGACCTCCAAGTCTCTGCATACCCTGCTTCTTTTGCCTGGAGCATCTTTCACTGTGACACTCCCCAGTCAATATTCAGTCATCTTTCAAAAGTCATTTAAAATTTCAAATTACATAGAAAGCTTATCCTAAGTACTCCTCAGGGTAAGCTAACCACACTCTCTCTTATGGTCTCTATATTGTATTCTAATCATACTTTATTCAGGGCACCTATGATACTTTGCTATAATTACTAATTTGCAAGTTTGTGTATTCCCACCGTGTCTAATTCATTTTTTCATCTCTAGACTCTAGCATAGAACCTGGCATATGGTAGCTACATGTCACTTTTAGCTTCTCTTCCCTGCCCTACCCCTCCCTTCATGGACATAATCTTATTACCAACAAAGATATTAATGAGCTTTCCACTCTGAGACCCACTTCCTATGAAAACAAGCAAAGAATTGGCATTTTAGCATTGTTTAATCCAGTTAATGTTCTTTAGCAACCAAGAAGTCTAAAGAAAAAGGCATTATAGATTCTATGTGAGAACATAGATCCTGGATTTGGAGAAAATAAGTATTCATCTATCCATTTATATATCACATGGGGCAAACCAGTGATTGCACAACAGCAGAGCCAGCCTTGGAGGATAGCTCTGTTGCACTTCCAGATACCCTCTGGAGTACGAGGGGTTGATGGCTCAGCTGAGTCCCTCTCTGGAAACTGCCATCATTCTGAAGGGCCATTCCACTTCCTTAACTCTGTGGGATTGGCTGGGAACTTCTGCTTTACCCTAAAGTACTTCCTTCACTGCCTCACAGAAGTTCCTAGGAGCACTCCTCAATAAACCTCCTGCGTGAACATCTCCATCCCAGAATCTATTTCCTAAAGGGCCTCCCCATAAAACAGAGATCTTATCATGTGATAGAATTTTACATTTGTGGACCTATAGAAAATGCCCTATTTAAAATATTTCTCCCATTGCCTTGTGTTTTGAAACCTTCGGAATATTTTTAATTCTGTTATCTAAATGCTTCTGGAAGTGATATCTGAATTATTAGCTAAGATGACCAAACGAATGAACAAATAGACCTTATGTTTTCAAACATGTTGCTTCTTTGTTGTTTATCAACAATATAGCTCCTAATCACAACTTCAATTCAACATGAGTGAGCCAGCTTTAATAAATGGACTTGACATACTTATTATCAAAAAACAAAGAAATGTGGTTTTTTTGTTAGCTTGTGCACTTTTATTGCAAAGTAATGTTTAATCCTGGTTTCTTTTTCAGATATTGCAAATAGCATATGGAGTCCCATTATTCCCTTCTTGTGCCCCAAGAATAGAATCTACTCTCATCTCTTCATTCTATTTTAGAAACAAGGAAACTAAAGAAGAAAAGAAGAGAGTCAAAATGGTGTTTCACAGACAGGACTTCTGTCCATGACTGTCACACCCCCAGGTAAATTGAAATAACCTGCTGATTTTAGGGAATGTGTGTGTTCTTTTTAATGAATTAATGAAGCTATCTTTTCTTTGACGTATACTAGCTCTTTATTCAAATCAGCAAAACATCAAGGCCAGAAAAACAACGTTAATTTGTTGACGGGCACCAATATTTGATGTGCCAGAAGGAAAATGAGGACTTCCATATTGGTTTTATGAAATTGTAGTAATAAAAATGGCTTTTGATGAAGATATATACTCCACGGACACAGCTAAATTAGAACAAAACTGTGAGGTGGGCAAACTGGTTTTGGAACCCTCCACTGCCTTTTAAAAAAATCACCCCCTGTATTTTAGAATCTTTCTTCTAGAATTTTCATTCTCCCAGAGGACCTAGTACAGTTCTGCTTCTCTGCTTTTCCTTTCTTCCTAGGAAGATAAATCAGACATGGAAGCATGTCTCAGGGTCTGTAAGAAATTTCCAAATCATTCAAATATCTGAGATGCTTTTTTGGTAACTATTAGATACAGGTATCAGATATTCTGATTCCTCCCAGGTCTAGGGTGAGCTCCCGGAATCCGTGTGCCTAACAAGTACCTCAAGGGCTTGAAATGATCGGCCAGATCTGGGAACCACCAATCTGAGAATTTCATTCTTAAGGAGCCTTTAAAGTTTCCTGGTTAGCCTTCACAAAAGATTTGCCTTTTAAAGAGTCCCCTAGAGAAGGCGATGCCTAACTCAAAGGAAGAAATCAAAGTGAAGAGTGGAGAGGTTATTTCGGTGGTAGGACAGTCCATGCCCAACTTACCAAATCAACCCCCACGGAAATCGTCTACTCCATCCGCCCTCTGAAGTCCACTGGGGTCCCTCGTGCCTGTCGCGCAAAGTCTAAGCAAAAACGGAAGAGGGGATCTGCCCCAGCCCCAACTCACTCCTCCTCTCTCTAGCCTCGATCTTCCTCGCTCTCATTTTCAGACGCTTACGTATCAGTCCTTTCCTTTTTGGAAAAGGAAAAGAAATAACCATCACAAGACGCTGTCATTTATAAAGGAATTCAAAGGACAAAGCTGGGCTAAAGAGCTCAGAATTCAGCTGTGTACCTAGGGCCAGGCAACCTACGACGGCCCAGCTTCCTAATGCCTGGCACCGGGCGAACGGCTCCCGCGCTCCGAAATTGCGGCGCGTCCTGGCCGCCCACGCTCTGATGCAGGCAAACAGCGCAAGTCTTGGTACCTGCGGTTAAAAATAAACTGTGAGCTCTCAGAGGAGAAACAGTCTCGCCTGGAGGACACCCTGTTGCGCCTTCAGCAAAGAGGCCCTCGGTCCCTGGCACTGAGAACAACCTCCGAGGGCCCGGCTGGCCCAGCCCTCCGACCAGCCCCCAGGATAAACTGAGGCAGAGACAGCTGCCTCAGGACCTGGAAAGGGAGGACAATGAAATGATACTGTCAAGTTCCCTCGGTGGTTGTCATTTTGGCCTTGGGGTTTTAAGGAGACTAAGCCAGACCAGACGGGGGTGAGCAGTCAAGCACCCCGGATTCTTGCATTCGACATGTGGGTTCAGTAAGAGTGCCCACAACTTTTCGAGGATATTTTTCTCTGTATCTTGAGCTCATGGCTAGTTTAAGGGAAGATTAATCCAAGGCCTCGCTGCATTACACTTACCTCATTAAAATATTGCATTGAAAGACGTGTTTAATACCCAAGAATCCTGCTGATCCTCTTTAGTAAGCTCTTTAAAGGAACTCTTTAAACAGTGAACCAGCTGAATATTACAGTTTTCATTTAAGCTCAAGATTCACTTTACTACTAGGGCGCATACAAGCAAGGTTAGGTGATCCCCGAGGACGTTCGCACACAGGCTCTGTAATCTGTACGTTATCCTCTCTGAACTTGTCCAAAGAGAGAGAAGAGGGAAGGATCTGTAGGGAGAGAAAAGCGGCTGAGTTGCCCTACCTCTTTCCTCAACCAACCACATTGAGTGTTTGTACCGGGTAGAAACCAAAATAGCAAATTTTTATGAAGTGCTTAGTATATGGTAAGCGCTCTTCTAATTCACGTAAACCAACAATACGATGAGGTGGATGTGCCGGGCACTCTATCTTACAGATGAGGAAAGTAGGGCAGGCAGCTCACCTAAATGCCTCGCCCAGGAGCCACCGAAATCCATGATGCGGTCGTTCAGGTTACTGCCAAGTCTTGAAATCTCTCCCGACACCACTTCCAGCCCCAGGAGACTCAGCCCGCCCGACGGCAGCAGCAGCAGCAGCGTGCTTACCTTTCTTACTGAACTTCACCTCCTTGCCCCTGTGCTCCCTCCTCCATCTCGATGCCACACGCCATCTAAAGGGGGGTTGACACATTATAGCAGAAAGGACTTTCCTTGGCTTCAGAAGAAACTTCTCCTTTCCTGACTTGATGACCACTTTTTTCCTGAGTCCTCTTGGGCAACTCTGAGCCTCCATATTCTCATTTTTAACGGGGGTTGTTATGAAGCTCCTAGGAGATAACCTATCTGGAAAGCAAACTGTAAATTGTAAGATGTTGACAAACATTAGTCATAATTATTAACAAAATGTGAGACGTGTTCCCCAGCAATAAAAGAAAACACTACCAGTTCTGACACAGTCAATATATTTGGTGGAAAACCAGGTTATATTGACAGTTGAATATGGCAATAAAACAGACTAGGGCATAAATATATTCCTAAGACCCAGAGCCAGTAATATTGAAAGCAGGTAATGAATAAATCTTTGTGATCACATTGTAAGTTCCACCTGTATAATACTTTACAATTTATAGAGCTCTTTGGTGATGGTGTTTATTATATCAAGTTATGTAATATAGGCAGTGTATTGTCAAGTGGAGCATGTGAGCCAAGAAAATAATTGCTCTGGGCAGACATGTCCAGATGAACATTCACAGCAGTGGCCTAATTACAGCTCCTCAGGGGAGCCTGAGCCCCTAGAGTAACCTGACTGACTTCCTGAAATATTGTAGTGAGGGAACGAGAAAACTGGATGAATCTCACCTGAGCATTCCCCACCCCCCCCTCCAAGCTCTCACTGTTTTGTGACAGGGTGGTCCTCTAGGAACTATATGTGTACTCGTTTTTATTTGCTGTGCAACTCAGAAATCACTAGGCTGGAAATAAAGTCATGGCAAGTTCACAACTGGTTTCTGAGGATACATTATGTGTAGACTTTAGGATACTTGGATACTTGGACATGAGAAGGGGTTTCATTGAAGGCGTCTAGAAAAAGATCCATCACATGATGGGAGGATCGTATATTTTAGAGGGCAAAGCTCAAGTCCGCTTCCTGAGGAAGCCTCTCAAGGACCTCAAAGGCTTGCAGAGAATAAGAACCAGAACTGCAAGCATATCGGTTAGGGTGTTTCCGGCTGCAAATATTAGAACGCCCAATTAAAGGGTATGGTTTCAACAACCCAGACATTTAAAATTTTACGTAATAGTTAAATGCATTTGGTACATAACAGGCTGTATAGAAGTGTTAGCTGCTATTGTTGCTGGTAGTAATAATAACTATCACGATCATTACAACAAGAAGGAAGGGAAGTTCTGAGGTCTATGCAATAGTTTAAGGACTCAAATACTTTTCTTCTTTGTGCTCTGGCAATCACAATGTGACCTTGAGGTCTCCCTTTTATGACCCAAAATGACGACAGTGTGCAGATACATCATATTCAGAAAAATTTTTAAAAGAGTGCTTTCACTTTTCTAGGAATAGAAACTTTCCTCAAAACTCTTAGCACATATCTCTTTGGGTTTCATAGTCGATATTGAGTTACTTACCTATATACTGGTTGTAAGGAGGCTGGGGAAAGAGTAACTGGCATTTGGGTAGTAAGAGAAGGGCTTGTCCAATAAGGCAAGGAAAAGGGTGGCTCCTGGGG
Source organism: Canis aureus (assembly GCF_053574225.1). Lineage (NCBI taxonomy): Eukaryota > Metazoa > Chordata > Mammalia > Carnivora > Canidae > Canis > Canis aureus. The sequence goes on along the minus strand of NC_135624.1, from coordinate 8,867,546 downwards.
AGGCAACTAATTGTGTCACCATCCTTATTATTAGGCTAGTTCTCCCTTGAGACACTGCTCAGAAAGGGTGGAGAGCTATCAGTCCTGTACCACTGGGCCTTTCTCTGGAAGTAGGGAATTCCTAAGTGAGGAAAAGATGATAATAGACAGCTTGAGGTTGGCAGAAGGAGGTTTTATACTTTGGAGTCAGTCTTTTCCCTTCTTCCTATGTTAGGGAAAGGCATCAGGAGGCTGAATGAGGGGTGTCACCCACTCCCTTAGCAAGAAATCAGTATAATATGAGAAGCAGGCCTCCATGGGAAATGGCAACTTCTGTAATGAAAGTTTCCAGAAGCAGAGCAGACCACTTTCAGCACAGCAGCATCTGCTGGAGCCTGCCGCATGAACAGCCGTGTGACCAGGGTAAGACAGCCAGACTCCAAGGAAGAGGAATTCAGCAGGGAGTCCCTGTCCCTGGAGGACAAAGAATGGTTAACATCCAGCAGCTGCAAGGGGGGACCTCACAAAGAGAGTGACTAACTCCACTGCCTTCACTACCCTTCTGCCTGGGAAGCTCTGATGTTTGGGGGAAAGGATCAGGACCAACAGCATATGAAATAGAAAGAAAGAAAAAAAAAAAAGCATCAATCTCTAGGAGAAAATATTGTAGAATGACTGGATATTGAGGCAGTCTGGTTTAGATAGGTTATTTTGAGGAAGCAGACATTGGGGATTGGATTCCTATGGCTCCAAAGTAAAATGCCATCCTAGTGTATTTCCTCCAATACTCGCCCTTTAGGGGTGTTTATCAGGGATTTGCCTACAGGCAGGCAGAGCACAGTAATAGGGAATCTAGACCCCAAGGAGACCCAGGCAATTAGTCAACTGGATGTTAGCCACAGAGCCAACTATCAGTAGGTAGGAAGGACTCAGGCACCAAGCTAGTAGGCATAGAGAACATGGCCCCTGGTTAAGATCTAAGGTTCTAATATCACACAGATTATACTTCAACTCTTACCACTTGTAGGAACTCTGGTTCATTATTCAACTTGCCAAAACCTCAAAGTTCTCTCTTATATACAAAAAGAGAATGATGATTATTCCTTCTCAAAGTGTTGATGTAAGGATCAAATATATTAATATATGCACATTTCTTAGAAGATTAACTTGCATATATAAATATTAGTGACCCTATTATCAGAAAGCACCTGAAGAACAGGCCTACAACTATTCTGAAATCAAACAATGAGTAATGAACTTGATTGAGGTAAGGACTCGATGCAAATGGGGAGGAGCTGACAAAGGGAATTTAGGGGGGGGTACAACTTTTTTTTTTTAACCTATGGATATAACTTATTTTTTGTTGCATTACTTGGGCTTTCATAAAGCTACTTCCCTGTTGGGAGTGATGGATAAGCCTCTATGAAACAAACTGGAATATCTCTGAGATGTGCAAAGAAGCAGCTAGATCATTTGCAATGTTAGTCAAAACTACTGCCAACCCAAACACAGACAAGGTATATATGCTATTTAAACTCCCTTATGTTACCTTGTAGGACAACACCTACATAATGTACGTGTACACATGGATATCAGGGCAATGTGAATATCTTTGCCACCTGAGAATGCCTGAAATGTTAGACCTTCTGGAGAAGGAATGGAACTCATGAACTGGAGGGTGGCTGGGATCCTCGGCAATTCTAGATCCCAGCTGCCTTGTCGTCCCCTCCGCCCTAGGAATTCAGAGAGTTCCACTAGGATAATGAGTCAGCTTTTTACTGTCTCTCCTTGTACCTCTTCTACTGCTATAAACTACCAATGTCATCTGGTTTCCTTTTACTCATCACTTTGGTTTACTCATTTCTGCTTATTCACAATTTGTTTTTCATGATCTTTGTAAGCCCTTCTGCTGTGTGGCTTCACTGCTTTCATACTCTATATTTTGTTTTTCAGAAATTTTAATTTGTCCAATTTAATCACCATTGTTCTGGTGAACAAAGCTGTCACTTTGGATGACAACATGGATGACCTCATGGCTTATAGATTATCCTTGGACCAATGTCTACATCTGGTTTAATCAACCATAGCTACGAAGACAAGGTCACAATGGTACTAAAAAGAATTTCTTAAAGCACTGCCTAAAACCTTTCTTCAGCAAAGAAAGACACTTCCTTCTAAAGGGCCACTGCCCTTTGTAAAAGGACCATAAATTTTGTAGGCTTTCTGAAGCTTGGTCTATTTTCTGCAGCAAGTATCTTAAACTCTGAACTGAGTGAGGGAAAAAATAATCTAGAACCTTCAAACTCAAAAAAAAAGAATTCAAGTTTTAATAAAGAAAGGACTTTGGTACTTATATGGCCATGAAATGACCAACAGAGCACCAAGAACACAATGGCCAGACAATATTAAGGCAAATCACCTAGGACACTTGGAGGGAGAAAAGCCATATGTTGATACCAATTTTATATTCTAATAAAGTGGCTTAATAAAGTGTGCTGATACTTCTATTGTGATGGTAAATACTATAGCTATAATTCAGAAAACTGTTATTATTGAGTTGTTTGGGTCTTTCTTTACATATTAAAACTTCTTTATTTCTCAGTCTTTAAGAGTCTTTTTTCTGAAAATTATAACTCATCTTACCAATTCCAAGGGATAAGCCAATGTGAGGGGTATATGCCCAGTGTGAGAGCCACAGGGAGATGAATCTCCGGACCTGAGTTTCTTGACCAAAAACTGGTTTTGAGGAGCTTCTATTTGTTTTGGGTTTTGTTTTACACAGCCAGGAGTGGCCTAAGGAGACATGACAGCTGAATGTGCTGTGGGATCCTGATAGGACTCTGAAACAGAAATAGGCATTAGGGGCAAAACTAAATAAATCTGAACGAACTATGGACTTTAGTTCATAACATATCAATATTGGTTCGTTAATCATGGCAAATGTACCATATTAATGTAAGATGTTAATAATAAGGGAAACTGGATGTGGGAGTGGGTTAGGGACAGGCACATGAGAACTCCCTGTACTGGCTTCTCCATTTTTCTGCAATCCCAAAACCATTCTAAAAAATAAAATCTATAATAATAATAGTAATAATAATAATAACAATAAAACCATCCCTCTAATACATAATTTAGACACTTACAGTCCCCTTGAATGGCAAGTGACTTGGAACACTGCAAATAACCCATACTTCTGTATAACAATAAAAGATGAGTTATGACATTAGAAGAAAGTCATTAGAGAAAATGTTAAGATCATCATTTGTTGGGCCTCTATTTGACCTTGTCAACAATCACATATCCACACTGTCATCCCTTATTCTTCAAAATGTAACCTTAACTTAAAAAACTTAACCAGGAGAAGCAGCACACTGCAGTTCTAATGGTATGACTCTGAGCTTCAAATTGTCACATGATGGGTTACTTGACTTAAAAAAAATTAGAGTAGAAAGTGCCAAACAGGTGGTACTTGACAGAGGGCTGGAACAGAACAGTGAGTTCCTCATAATGAGAAAGCTTCTAACAAGAGCCATTTCAGACATAATCAGCTCAGGAAAGAAACTCAACAGAACAGAATGAACATTCTAATTCAATTTATATTATTATATTGATGATGCATTTATATAGCGCTTTTTTCGCCAAGGCTGTCAAGCACATTAGGCTAAGTTCTGCACAACAAAATTCAGAATATTGAAAAGGAGAGCTACACTGTAAAATTCCTCACCTTCAAAAGTCTTTAAAAATGCACAAAGCCACATTGTTGGAATAGATGTGACTTAGGAATTCCAGCTGCCACAGGGGAGACATTTGTTGAGACTTTATTTCTCATTTTTTTCAACTGGTTCTTGAAAGGGAACTGCCGACCTGGTTTCCCAGTCTCGGTGGCCAAGGATGGAAAAGTAGAAGCCACATTGGGTGTTGGCTATGTGGGGAAGCATCTCGTGGAAGTTATGGATGGTGACAAATTGATGGCAGTAGTTCATTCAGAGTTCCCTTCTGCAGCCCCACCCTGCTGCTTTTCCAGAGGACACCTTGCTTTCCTTATTGAGACTATCGCAGTGACCAGAAACTCACTCCATTTCACCTGGCAAAAGGGATTTCTATTTAAAAAAAAATAAAACAATTTCATATATGTTCTAATGACCCGAAATGAAATAAAGTCGGGAACAGAAGCTGGAGGTTCTGTAACCCTTTCTATTCCTCAGCCGGCCTCCCCATCTCAACTCAGTTCCCCCCTGCCATCAGCGTCCACCTCTGCAGGCTAGATTTCAGGACTTATTCAGGGCTTCTCTTCTCCCCTATAGTTCAGCCTGCAGATGCCTTCGTCGTGTCACAGTGCCAACCCTGGATTCCATGCTGCGTGACCTTTCAGTGTAGGCACTCATCATCTGGCTCTGCCTTTCAGTGTCTCAATTCCAGATCTCCAGGGGATATGTCCAGGACAGATGGCATCCTGTGACATAGAGCATGCCTACATCTTTCAGGGACTGAGGGTAGGAAGAAGGTGCTGAGAAGAGTGGGGTCTCTAAGAAAGGAATGGGAGAAGGGAAGAAGTAATTGATTTATCAATGCCCCCATCCTCCCTTTAAAACTTCATTTATATTATTATTATACTAATAACTTGTATTCTTTGTACAGAAACAGGAAATTAAAATAAGCAAACACATTTTTAAAAGATTTTATTTATTTATTTGAGAGAGAGAGAGCACATGTTTGTTCAGGAGCAAAGGGAGGGGAAGTAGGAAAGGGAGAAGCAGACTCCCTTCTGAGCCGAGTGCCCCAGCCTGGAGTGAGACCTGGGGCTCGGTTCCAGGACCCCGGGATCATAACCTGAGCCAAAGGCAGGCGCTTAACCAACTGAGCCACTCAGGTGCCCTGCAAACATTGTTAAATACCTGCAATCCTAAATATGATGGCTGCAAACAATTTGGCACTTATCAGAAGTTTTTAGAATTCTGTATTTATATGCTTGTATTCATATGCATACTAACATTTTTAACAAAAGCAGGATCACTTTTTTAAAAGATTTTATTTATTTATTCACGAGAGACACACAGAGAGAGGCAGAGACCTAGGCAGAGGGAGAAGCAGGATCCCTGCAGGGAGCCAGATGCAGAACTCGATCCCAGGACCCCGGAATGACCACCTGAGCCAAAGGCAGTCACTCAACCACTGAGCCACCCAAGTGCCCCATAAGCAGGATCACTTTACACACCAGTTTAAAATCTGCTTTTTTACTTAAAAATATATATGAATGTATTGACTGTATATCCATGTCCATTAATATAAATCAACGTCGTTTTTTAAAGATCTTATCTACAAGTAATCTCTACACCCAACATGGTGCTCAAACTCACAACCCCAAGATCAAAACTCACATGCTCCACCAACTGAGCCAGCCAGCTGCACCTAAATCAATGTCATTTCTAACTACTGTATGATTCTCATTGTAGAGATGTGCCCTAATTCAACGAGGCACCTCCTGTTGATATTTAACTTGTTTCAATTTTTTTGTTATTTACAAAAACACTCCATCAACATCTTTATATACATACATCTGTACAATCTCCTGAAACTTTCCTTAATATAAAATAGTTCAAGTGGATTTGTTTGGTTAGAAGGCATGAGACATATGATGAGAGTATTTTGCACAAATGTGGATCCCATATATACTTCCATGGTACTATATCTGTATGATGTGCCAGCTTCTCCATACTCTGGGTACTATCACTCTCTTTAAATTATCTCAGTTTCTCCTTAACTGACTGATTTTCTCCTAATTTTCCATCCATGTGGCAACTCAAACTAAAGTCGTATGGGCTATAGCTCCCTTTAGACCAGATACTGCATCTGTGACTGTCCGTGACCAGATGTTTCATTTCAGAGAGCATTATTTTCAGGCTGACCTTTTTCTTCCTCTCTGTCTTTGTAGCTTGCTAAAATATTTGTATTGAGCATCTGTTATTCCTCTACCAGCTGGGATGAGTCCAGAAGTATGGCTTCCCTTCCCTATTTAAAGCTATCAAATATACCATTACCAGGTTTAACCCAAAGAGTTTACTGAATATTCATCTTTGGTCAAATAGTGCAGACATACCTGCTAAAAGAAATTGACAGTTTAGTAAATTATTTGAGGGCCTTATACTGATTCAGGCTTTGCCATATGGTATTTGATTTTTGTTCAGGGGAAACATTATTCGTTCACCTATCCATTTATTTATTCACTTACACATCCATATACCAAGGAGAATCAAGCTATAAGTCTCTTGACTCTCCTACGTGAGATATTTTGATAGAGTCATCCTTAGAAAATATTTTTTTAAATATTAAGTAGTTTACCAAGAAGAACAAATGAAAAACGGATATGTATTCATGTGATAAGCTTAAGTGATCCATGACAAAATATTTTAATGATTTTTTAATGAAAGTAAAATTGTTTAGTATAGGAATTTCCTCAAATATTTACAAAAGCAAAAAATTTTTAAAAATCATCTGGAATATGTAGAACTCACAGGTAATTAACAGTTATATATTTATTTCTATTTTCTGAATCTTTACCTTCAACAAATCCCAAATATTAGCCATGAAAGAATTACTTCCAAAAGGGGCTTCAGGATGCAATTGAAACATCTTTAAACCGGTTGTTTACATAAAATGAATGCTAATTAATCACTAGGAAGGAAGACCAGTGGACATCTGAGCGATATTTAAAAAGAGACAGAGAGAAAAAGGAAAAGGAAAGAAGGTAAGACCAGGGAGAACTGGAGAAGAAATAGACTGGGATAGTTACACACAAAAGAATGGAAATCACTGGTGGTTTATAAAAGCAAAAAGGAGAATATAGGAGAAGGGGAGACATGGGACCAGTGCCCAGAAGATCCACTTATTAAGCAGGACTCTTTTAAAGGTTCCAAGTGATAAAAATTCAGTGTGAGGCAGGATACACAAAAGAGAGAGGGGTTATTTGGATGGCTGTGTACTGGTGTATTTCTAGTAACTAAAGAAAAGATTAAACAACTAAATCCATGCAGAGTTAAGCTTTGCCTCATGAACAATAGGAACCAGGGATTCAAATACCACTAAAGTTTTTTTAGTGCATCTCATATCTTTGTTTTTCTCTGTGTATCCCATGTGCCATATCCCACTAGTGACTGTCTGGCACCATGTGATAGAAAACATGACTGCCCAGCGTTGGCAAATTTCCCACCCTAAGCCTCCCACAATCTGAAAGAGACTTATTCCCTCTCCTCAATTCTAGGAAAAATCTCAAGAATTACTTTGATTTACCCACTTTGAATGATTTGTGCACACCTGAACCCATCACCTGTGGTGAGATAGGTAATGTCAAGTAAGAACATGGTGACTCTCTCGAGAACTGCATGTTTAGAGTGAAAGAAAAAGGAGTTCCCAAGAGAATGTGACTGTTTCCAGAAGGCCTTGGACAAACTACAGTTCTACAGATGTATACTACTGCTCTCAAAGCAGCACGAATGCAAACCATTTGGAAGAAGTTTGAGAGATAACAACAGATCATTGTAGCTCCCAGTTTCCCTAGAAAGTATAAAGCAAGCAGCTCCCCCATGGGTCACTCTCTCCACTAGTGCCTGTTTGGTTTGGGGGTTTCATTCAAATCCTGGAATATCCCCCACAATGATGGCATAATCCCAGGAAATATCAGGCACCCGGAAAGATAGATTCCTCCAAGGCCAATTTAAGCATTTTCTTACTCAGAAGTCTCATAAATCTTAAACTTTGGAAACTGAATTTCTAATATTCCATAGTTCATGAGCAAGCCAGATGAGGAAAGGCCATCTATGAGGCATGGGGGATTGGGAGAGGGTGACACCATGATGGAATGGAAGTGCACTTCTCTTGAGCAGTTTAAATACCATGCCCAACAGAGCTACTTAAGGAGAGATGGGAGAATGAGTGGAGAGTCAGTAGACATTGGAGAGGAAGGCAACTGGCCTGTGAGTTGGTCTTAACTCTGGAACGAGAGGGCCTGGTTTTTAGTGTAATGGCTCCAGAAACATTTCATTTACTCTCAGAAAATACCATGCACACAAACCTTTTTTTTCTTTCTTTCTTTCTTTTCTCCTCTTTCTCAATCTCAGACTGGTCACCTTCGTTTTCCCTTCATTTACTTAATACTCTTTGAGTGAATGAAGAGAGATTTTTCTTCAAAGACATTCCAACTGTGTTACCCAACTTTGAAAAAATAAATCATCATTCTAGTCTATCTGTCCTGCTGGATTAAAAGCTTCATGACAGCCACGTATCTGTTATAGTTTTATGCTACACCCTCCTCCTTTTCTAGACCCTTGGTGAAGTATGGCTAGTAGGGCTCAGTAAATATTTGTTAAATTGAATCAGCATATAATCATAAAATACTTCAACCTAAAAACAATGCCCACAATTAAAGGAGGTTTATAACACATTCTATAAATCAGATTTTTGCTAATCCACCCTTTCAGTCACCTTTTAAATCTTACTCAGTCCACTTCAACCTGTATTTATTGAGTGGCCTACCCTGTACAAATCATTATGCTAGGCATCCACAGCACAGGTTCAGTAAAATTCTCCCTACAGCTCTGAAAAGATGGATGCTCATAAAGAAAAGTTAGACTGCTGTAGAAAAAAAGAGTAGGCAAGCTCAAACTTAACCAGTATTTTCTGTCAAGCTGTGGGGAATGAGGCTGACAGCTTCAGGCTAGCTACAGATCCCAGCCCCCTTCAGCAACTCTTGCAGCATCAAGAAACACAACAGGCTAAACCCAGCATTTTGCTGCTGCTGTTGCTGTTTTAAGAACAAGCAGAGTGAGTCAGAAGGGCCAATTTTTTTTTTTCTCCAGTGTGTTCTCCAGAGAAGGGCATGGAGAGAGTTACTCCATTTGAAGAGTCACAATTAATGTGAAGCCATTGCCGTATGTTAAATAGATTATTCAGGAACCATTTTATAGGCCACTTAAAACTCCGATGCTCTTAATTGCACATTTGGGCAGTTAACAACATGGCCTAGTTTGCACGCGCGCGCGTGTGTGTGCGTACGCGATTCCCTTTTTTGTGAATTTAAAGGTTCTTTTTTCATTTGGCAAAAGCAAGTTCTATTTTGTTTTTTTCATTCACAGACGTATGTGCTGCCAAAGAGCCAAAGAGGGGATCCTTTCCCTTCTCTCAGATATCACGCTCCCAAGGTGGAAAAATTTCAGGGAGAAAGTAGCAAAGCCTAAACTTCCCAGGTCATCCAACTCCAGAAATGCCATGAGGTTGAATTTTTGCTTCTTAGTCATCCTGGGAATGAGTGGGTATGACACAAGCTATAACATTAGGGGGGAAGATACAATAGTCAATAGACCTGTCACAGGTTTTCATCAGTCATGATAGTCATAGGACCTGGGGAACAGCAAACAGAACTGACAATCTGGCCACATCTCATTTCTAGGTTCTGGCACCCCCCGAACCCCACCCCCACCCCCAAGGGCCTGGCCCTCTTTGCCTCCATTATGTACAAAGAGTCAACAATTCTTACAACCTCTCCTCCCCATGCATGTTCGGTGTGCAAAAAGGTGATCATCTTCTCCCATCCTTCCATCAGAAAACATAAAGAATGTCAAATACTAGTTAGAAGTTGAGATTTACATAAACATATATGTATATATTATTTATATATGTATACACAGATTCTGTACGTATATATATACGTACATACTATGTCGATGTCTAAGATGTGTGTGAAAAAAAAAATAAGATGTGTGTGTAAGCTGTACGTGTGTATTTGTAGGCCTATAAACATTTTCTTTCTGATTAGACTGTGGACTGAGAGAAGCCCCTGAATAAGCCCTTGACTACACTGATGCTTTATTCCTTCATGCTACTCTTTTTTTTTTTTTTTCTCTTCACTTTCCTGCTTATTCTTTCCCTCTCTAAGCTCTAGTCATTCTAGCTGACTAAACTGAAACCACGCCAGGGATTTAAACATGTGCTTCTTCTTCTTCTTTTTTTTTTATTTTTATTTTTATTTATTTATTTGAGAGAGAGAGAGAGATCATGAGCAGTGGGAGGGGCCGAGGGAGAAGCAGACTCCCCTGAGCCAGGAGTCCAATATGGGGCTCAATCCCAGGATTGATCCCTGGGATTAAGACCTGAGCTGAAGGCAGATGCTTAACCAACTGAGCTGCCCAGGTGCCTCACATGTGCTTCTTTTTAACTGGAAGGACCTCCTTCCCACCGCCTGCCACCAACCTTTGCTTAATTATTTACTATTCTCTTCATCATTACCTCACACTATTTCCTCAAGAAGCTTCCTCTGCATCCCTCAGACTCTATTCTTTTTGGTCTGGGAATTTCTTTTTTACATGCTTTCCTCAGATGTCAATTGAACCTTAGGAATGAGACACTCGAAAGCTTTAGTAAGCTCAAGTAGATGGTAGTACTTGTCAACTGTGAGCTTTACCATAGAGCCATCTGACTGAGCCATTTTATGGCCAATGCCAGATATCAGCATCCTTAAGTAATCTGTCTGGACTGATCAGGTCTCCCAGAGGAGAGTCTTCCAGGCTCCTGCCTAAAAGGTAAAGGTCTGGCTGCCAGCATTCTGGAAACCGTACAGACCAAGACTAATAGGAGTCTTAGCGTTTAATACATAAGTATTTGCTCTACCCTTCCATTTTCAGTAAGCACCTGTATTTGTTTCCTATTGCTGGTCTAACAAGTGGCCACATACTTAGTGGCTTAACAGAATATGAATTGATTATCTTATAGTTCTAGAGTTCAGAATCTGAAAGGATTCCACAGAAATAAAATCAAGCTGTCAGCAGGGCTGAGGTTTTTGTGTTTTGGGTTTTTTGTTTGTTTGTTTGTTTTGTTTGTTTGTTTGTTTGAGCCTTTAGGGAGAATCCATTTCCAAATCTGCCCTTTCTGGCTTCTAGAGGCTACCCACACTACTTGCTCGTGCCCTCTTCCTCCATCTTCAAAGCCAACACCAGTAGTCAAGTCCTTCTAATGCTGCCTACTTCTGACATTTCCTCTTCTGCCTCCCTCTTCCCCTTACAAGCACACTGTGATTGCATTGGGTCTGCTCAGCTTCTCCAGAATAACTTCCCATTTCAAAGTCCACTGATTAGCAGCCTTAATTCCCTTTTGCCACGTAACCTAATATATTGATGGGTTCTAGGAATTAGGATGTAGTCACCTTTGGTGGCCATTATTTTGCCTACCATGTCATCTCAGTGCTCAATTGTCCCTAGGGTCTAGGGTGACAACAAGTCTAGGAACTCTTGGTTTCATCCTCTTTATAAACTAAATCTATTTTCTCTGTGCGGGATGTAACAGGGTGGCAATTAATAACTAGGAAGACTAGGGAATCTGTTTTGAAGGTCTAACTACAGTAGTTCTTAAAGAGAATTTCTATGAATACTCCTGTTTTTATCCCTACCTCACTGCCCACCCTCAGCTTCCATAAATGCCTAGAATATATACCAGACATACCAATTCCTGAAACTTTGGAAAAGATCTGAATTATACCAGTACCTTGGGTTGCTTCTTGTCTTTCTTTCAGGTTAGGATTCAGCTTTCTCAGGTGTCTTTAAGTCAATTTCCATTCATGTATTTTCCTTCCAGCTTCCAAAATTTCATTCCTGTTCTCTTCTGTTCTCTTTGTTCTTGTGGGTTTATTATACCTTTGCGGTAGATTGATTTCATAAATATCTCTATTTTCCTCCTCCTTATATTCATGTTCCTCACAATGTAAATTTGCAACTCCTCTGATTAAGAGATGGAGCCAATTTTCCCATCTCTTAAATCTAGACAGGACTCATGACTTGCTTGGACCAATAGAATGAAGCAGAAGTAACAATGTGTCAATTCTAAAGGTAGACCTTAAGAGAACTTATACATTTCCATTCACTTTCTTGGGGCCCCCTCCTTTTCCATATGAACAAACTCAGTCTGGCCTGATGGAGTATAGTAGCCTGAGTCAGCCCAGTGGTCCCAGTGGAGGCCCCAGAGATGGGAAAACCCAGCCAAGATGAGGAGAGCTGAACTTGAATTGCAGTCGACTGAGGGAGGCCTACTGAAACCAGCAAATCAGCTTTCTGAGCCTAGGTCACTGTGCTGTCCTCAAGAATCATGAGCTAAATAATCAGTTGTCATTTTAAGCCACTACATTTTGTGGCATTTTGTTATGCCACAAAAACTAACTCATATAGCCTTTTAAAAACCCATTTATTGTTATTAAGTGGGAATTTAGGGACTGAAACTTAAACATGTATGTTCACGTATGTTCCTCCGTCTTTACCTGGAACTCTTGATTGATTGCTTTCTCCATATGAGACTTGGTCAATAGGGAACATTAGAGCTATGCACAGATATCACATCAAAACTTAGTGTTTTAAATGTATCTATTTATTTTTTCATCCATTCACTTGATTTTGACAAAATAATAACTGTGTCCAAGGCACAGCTGACAAAGCTTTTGGTCTATGACGATTCCTGCTAGTCAAGGAAGCAGTCACTATCATGATACTCAAACTCCATGTGAAACATATTTTTACTCTTGATTCTTGCAAAGAGGAAATACTATGTCTCTCTTTATCTTACTCTCCAATTGTACTCTCATGGTATTCTTAAATAGGAAGTCCTTGAGAGTCTTTAGCCACAGGTTAGTATACAAAACAATTTTGAGATGTGACTAGTTAGCAACATTAAAATCAGTTCTACTGACATATTTTTTTTTTTGCTAATTTTACATAAATGGCCCATTTAAAGTTGTCTATAAATAGCCCATCTAAAATGGAGTAAATCTTTCTAAACTAGCAGTACATAGTCAACAGTCCAATGCTTCAGATCAAAATAGTAAGTATTAAGACCTAACATCTTAATTTATATTTCCTAATATGTACAATGCCTTGTTTTGTTGGCATTCATTAATTGAATTTATTTTTATCAACTCTTTATTATCTGCATAGTTATTTATTTTTCAAGTTTGAGCATAAAAGAACTTATTTGAACTATTGTAATGAGTCATTCTACAGAACAGGCCTTTTATATACTTGAAGGAAGATTGTTATGTCTTTGGCTCTGATTGTCAAACTAAAGCAGGATATAGCTCTAATCAATACAATAATTATTGTATCCCATCCTAATTATGAGGCCAGGAATATAATCATCGTTACACAAAAACTTTTAATAATTTTTTTCAGCACTTAGTTTTTGTTAACTCAGTTATAATTAAATGTGCATATTTTAGCCCTAAATTCAGTGATGATAGCTGATTCACAGCCTTTGTGGGCAACATAAAGGATTTCTGAGAAATATATAGCAAACAATAAGAGTAAAAGGATGTAATCATCTTATGACTTTGGTTGCTAATGGACTTGGCATTTCTCTTGCAGCCACCAATGTTCATTATGATTTCCTAGATAAACCAAAAACCATTATCTTGGATGTAACAACTTTATAGAACACGTGAAAGATATACAATATGGAAAACAGGGAAGAACTAAGTCCCAGCAAGAATACATGCTAAAATGGTAACGATAGGGGTGCCTGGGTGGCTCAGTCAGTTAAATGTCTGCCATAGGCTCAGATCATGATCCCAGAGTCCTGGGATTGAGCCCCTGCATTTGCATCAGGCTTTGTGCTCAGTCTGCTGCTCTCTCTGCCCCACTTTCCCTACCTACTCCCCCTGCTTGTGCTCTTTCTGCCTCTCTTAAATAAATAAATAAATAAATAAATAAATAAATAAATAAATAAATCTTTTTTTAAAATGGTAAAGGTAGGATATGATAAGAGCCTAAAGAAGAAACTGATGAATAATAAGGAAAGCTAGTATTTTATTCACTCTTAACAATCCTATGAGATAGTTATTATTATCTTCATTTTGTAGATAAGGTAACTGAGAAGCAAAGAGGTTTTATGACTTTCTTAATATTATATAGCCAAAAGGAGGTAGACTTGGGACTCGTACCCAGGCAGTCTCTTTCCAGAACTCAGGCTCTTAACACTATATTACATTGGTGAAGATTCCACTCCAAAATGAAGCTGTATGCACATTGCTTTCCAAAGAATTTGACCTGCTCTAATACAGCATCCTCTATTTGTCCTAAAAATGCCCTACATGACATGAAGATGATTGTATTGGTGTGAGCAAATATGTATGTGAAATTATATCTTCTTTAAAAAATTCTTTGTCTTGGTGATTTTATCAAATCTACTTTCTGGAGGCTGCTTTTCACCTTTTACTTTTATCTGACTTAATTTTCAGAAAATACCAATGTTAGTGGCCTATTTAACTAATTAGTTGAAGAGTGATATGTTTTCATGATTATTGCAGTAGTCATAATCCCTTTTATGCTGTACAGGTGTGTAATCAATGCACCTTTTAAATTCTATGGAGTGTGGTCCTCCTTCTAATTGCCGCAAATTGGGTGCACTAATCACTTTGAGTTGTTGGCCAACATATTTATAGATTTCTACCAGGTGTTCTACCAGAAGATAATTGCTTAACAGTACAGAGTATTTCAACATTGTTGATTGTAAAACAAATCCAATGGTGACTTCAAATGCTGGCTTCATTGTTCATTCACTCATTCATTCATTTACTCATTCCAAAGAAATACATTGTGCATCATCTCTGTGCCAGTCATTGAACGAGACACTGGGAAAATAAAAGGCACAAAATACACTTCCTGCCTCCAAATCTCACAGTCCAATGAATATTCTAATGAAATAAGCTATTTTATAAGCCATGAGAATAAAAGAGATATATAAAATTTTCCACAAGATCCCAAAGGAGTGGATGACTAACTGCTTTGGAGTGATGAAATCAGAGTCAAAAAGGAGATAATGACACTTGATCTAAATCTAGAATAATATGTAGGAATTTGCCAGTTGTAGGGAATGGTGAAGGTCCTGGGAACATCAGCACATTTTATGTGGTTGACACATAGGGTGCACATGGAGGAAGGGCCTGGACATAAAGCTGTGTCATTAGAATAGATTCAAACTGTGAATGATATTTTACTTAAGGGGAAAAAACTTAAACTTTTATTCTTATTAACAGTAGAGAAGCATGAAAAAGTTCTAATCAGATAAAATACATATCCCCTTGCTTGGAATTTTCTGTGTATAAGTCTGTCTCCTTGCCTAGACTTGTCATAGGGGCCTTCACTACAAAGTTGAGTGGATCTTGAAAGATTGGGTTAATAAATTAATGTTCTTTAAAAGATAACTCGGTCAGCAACGCAAACCATAGGTTTGATTAAGGGTCAGTTGGAAGGCAAGAAGACCATTTGGAAAATGTGTATTTATGCAGCTATGACATAATGGGAGACTAAGCAAATTCATGTCAATAAGAACCAAAATGTGAAGCCGTCTAAGCACTGTAGGGAAATGGGCCACCAACCACTTCATTGATTGATCTCATAGAGTCCTGTGAATAGCTCTGAAGAAAACCTTCCAGCCGGGGCTTATATAGTGCCAGTTACCTCACTTATTGAGGGGAGGGCACTCACCTGTTCTGCCACCATCTCCTCGGCTGCCCCATAATCTTGTTTGGGGCTGATGCTGCCAAACTGCTTATAAATTAAGTGATACAGATCTTCCTTGAACTTAAAGTTGTGTCCCTTGTCATGACCCATATTTTTTATCACTTAGGTGTATAACCACATCACTTCGATGTGAAGTCTATCTGAACTGTTGAAATTCAATGTCTTTTAACCTGGTCTGACAATGATGACTTCCAACATCAGCAAAATTCTGTAGCAGCAATAGCAGCAATAATATTAGGCAAAAAAGCTTATAAATAAGAGAAAGGCTGTGACAACACATGGAAAAAGTAGATGAGAAGCTACAGAGGGGGCTCGGTGCTCATTTAAGTACCATGCTTTATGGTCCAAGCAGGAACCTCTGATGGCCCCAAAGAATTAAGGAATAAATGGAACCATTGCAAGGAAAGTGCTTAGAGAATGTAAGAGACCAATATTAAAAGCCATTATGAAAGGAAAACTACCCCTTTACTATAATACTACTAGCACTATATATTTATAAAGATGAACAGCCATTGTTCTTTACCTGATTCTTGGAAGCACCTTTTAAACAAAAAGCAATAGAAACATTAAAAAAAAAAAAAAAAAAAAAAAGGTGCTACTTTCAATCTAGAGTTCTTCCTATGGACTTGAATTATTCTCAATTAAAACTTTTTTCCTCCCCAAACTCAAACCAGGAGTTTAAACAACGATTTTTCCTCACCATCCTTAGCTCAAAGAGCCTCAAAATTATACCAATACCAGATATCTTGCCAATGACAGGATTTTCCTAAGTGTGAAAATAACCAAACATTAACAAGTGAATGTCTTTCCATTTTAAGCACGAACATGATTAATTCCCACATCACATCCTCACAAACAAAAGCACAATCAATATTAGACCACTGTACTGAGACAGAGGCAAACATTTGAAAAATCATCAAGCTATGAACAGAAAGAAGAAACAAAGAGAAAAGAGCTGGTCTTGGTGGAAGATGAGTTTGGCCTTGGGCAATGCTGGTTTTGATGGAAGGAAAGCACTCTCTTGGTAAATTGTCTTTTCTCATTCTCTATTCAGTTTTAGGTTTTATTGTAACACAAAACAAAATAAAAATTGAAATGCTTAACACCTATAAAAATAAGTTTTTAGTTTGCATTTTGAGACATTCAATAAATGAGAGCACAGCAAAATAATTCCATTCAAAATTGCAACTTTGATAGAGGACTGTCATGATAGAAGTTTCCATTCATTTCTTGTTCCTGAGGTCTACAGCTGGGTATTGCCCTCGTTGGAACCACACTCATAAAGCTTCATAGAAAACAAGACATCAAAAAAAAAAAAAAAAGAAAAGAAAAAAGAAAAAGAAAGAAAGAAAAGAAAAGAAAACAAGACATCTTCATATTTAAAACCTAAAACTCACTTACCTAAATATGCACACTGTGACAATCATAAAGTTACTTAAGTTGATGAATAAAAACAGGAGTATACATCTGTTCTAATTGGCATTTCTATCTCACCCAGCTCATTTGTGAAGACTGACTAGCTGTGGTTTGCCAACAGACTCACATACCAGAGGTTGGGCCAGGGTGACACTGAATAACCTTCTTCTCAAAGGAATCGGCAGCACATTGAGTTTGAACAAAAGTCCAGAAGTACATTAACAGATTTTCTTACGAAGGCCCAGCAGAAAAGCATATTGTTTCTCATTGCTTATTGGCATCAATCCATAACGACGCCTTTAATGATTATTTTGGTGAAAGATCACATTCATCAGCCCACACATTGGTTGTGAATTTTTTGTTTTTCCAGTGAATCAGTTGATATGGAAATGTTCTTTCATTTAAGTAGCTCTATGTCAACACTGTCCTTTTAAAAATATCAAGTACTCACACATATCATCTCTCTCTCCCCCTTTCACACACGCACACACACACACACACACACACTTAAATGTTCTGTGTGTCTGTGTCTGTATATTTGAGAAAGATGTTTTTCTGAGTGAGATGAGGGTGTGACGTTGAATTAGAGCTGTCAAACAAGTGGTGGGATATTTGGCTTTAGAGTCAAGGTGAGAGGTTCAGTAGGGAGACAGAGGTGGGAGAGACTCAGTAGGGAGTCATCTGCATAGAATTAACAATTGACAATATGTTAGTGAGTGAAAACATAAAGGGAGGAGAGAGTGCCTTGGAGGTGCCATTATTCTATATTTTGTCTTTATTTTAAATAAACAAATTCAGTTAATGATATAGCGAGCATTCATCTTTGTTTTCTCTTAGAAGGAGGGGAGGTTGTTCATTTGTTTTCGTTTTTGCCTGCCTAGTATCCAATCTCATTTGAGGATCAGGTGGGATAACACTTCTCCTTTCCACAGTGAGCACACCTGCTGACTCCAATCTGTGCCAATAAAAGTCAGTCCAAAGACGTGCTATCAGCAAAGATCACCCACTTTTAGCTGTAGCTGCTAAGCTGGAGGACTGTGTAAGTCTGAAGCTGTTTCTTAGTCTCATCTTAGGGGAGAGCTTGACTTGGGATGATGTTAACACCAAAGGAAAAAGTTCAGAGAGGTGAAAAGATGGCTTCTTGGGGGCATCACTTGGTCTATCAGATCAAGTTGTGCCCAAAACTGAAACTACCTCTGGACTTTTCACTTGTAACTGAAAAAAATTCTGATTAATACACATACTTGTGGAAAGAGCATCAGAATAAGAGGAAAATAAATGTTAGTCATAAATTCCTAGCTGCTTAAAGAATGGCACATTTTCTTTACAAAATGCAAGATTTCCACAAATTATTATTGTATGGTTTTGTCAGTTTGCTTGCCCGAGGTATAAGCATCAGTCTTCCCGGATCAGAGCTAAAAAGACACGAACGTTCCAAATTTTGGAGAAGTGACAGAAGATTGCATCTTCTGAGAGAAGAAAAGGAAACAATAAATTGGTGATCTCCAGTAATGACCTTTCCTTTCGTAAAATGACTGCCTCTCAGTGGCTGCCATCCAGCAAGCAATCATGGTTAGTCGATGTCTCCTCAAATCTTTAAGACTTATTTAAAATACATGCAGAATTTTTTTTGCAATTGTCAATTTCACAATTAGATTGAAAGATTCTCAATCTATCAACCTACCCAGTCTCTCTGGCAAAATTCATACACTATTTAAAAAGTAAAGTAATGGATAAGAAATTGGAACTTTTTTGGTGCTTGTAATATATATATATTGTAACATATATATATATATATGTTTCAGAAGTGAAACATCAGCTTAGTCCACAGGCCCTGCCAACAATTTAGAACCATTAGGACCCAGAATAAGAATTGCTGTCATGTAATGAGCCCTACTGTGTGCCAGACACTATGCTAAGTGCTTTAATCCCCCCAAATTAAGGATATATGGAATATCCTTATCCCATTATACAAGTATAAAAAATGAGACTTGGATAAATTGAGTAATTTGCCTAGATCATTGAGCAGCGATATTAGAAGCCACACCATCATATGCTAAATCCCAGACCGATGTTCTTAACCACTGTGTTATATTGCCTCTAGTGAACATGTCTACCTGAGGGACTAGGAAATGACCACCTTTACTACTGGGACTTGGTTTGCAAGGCTTTCCCCAGGATTTAGGCAAACAGCAGAAAACATGGGAAGAGAAATTTAGAATGTTTTCCAAATAAATTATTGGTGCTTAAGACGTTGTCAAAAGAGAATGATGAGCACAGAACTCATCCCCTGGAGTACAGTGTCATCTTTACTTCAACACATAAATAGTACAAGAATTAGTTATTCCCTTGTTTTCTGCCCCAAGAGGCTATGAAGTTCTGAAAGAGAGCCTGTATTCTATCCATCTCAGAATCTCTTGAACCTGCCTAAACAGCTCCCACAAAGTTGTTTAATATAGTTTTGTTGACTAAGTGGATATACCCATAAGAGATCCCTCTGTAGATTGTTCATGGCAGATTCCCCTCAAACAAGAGTGAGTCAGTGGAAATTTTCCTTGCCATGAGGCCCTAAGAACAGACTTTTCAGGCAGTCAAAGCTATGATACCATGTGGTTTTGAGTAAGTTTACTTATCTGATGCAATGCCAAATGAATTATTTTTTTAGATTAGGAAAGTGAGACCTGATCACTGTAGGAAACAAAAGTAAAAAGAATGAAGAATTTTTAAATCACCCATAATCTTACTAACCAGAAATATGCATAGTTAACATTTTAATGTTTTTCCTTGCAATCTTTTTCATATATACATTCATACAATGATATGTATATGCTTATAAAACTTATTTTCTCTTAACATTATATTCTGAGCATTTTTCATACATTTACAAAATAAATGGAAACAATTTTAGTAACTGCATTAAATTCTATCACGTGGTACCTCAGAACACAATCTGTTAGCAACAATAATAATCAACATTTAATGAGAATCTACCTACATACAAGGCACCAATGCTAAACTCTGTAGTGATATGTTGAAGATATTATGGGCATGGAGCTTATAATTCCTTCTTGTTGAACATTTTGGTTGTTTGCGATGTTTTACTGCTTTAAGAAACAGTTTTATGACTGTCTTTCTAAAAAATCTTTCTAGGAGCACCTGGGTGGCTCAGTGGTTGAGCATCTGCCTTTAGCTCAGGTCATGATCCCAGGGTCCTAGGTCCTTGAGTCCCACATCAGGTTCCCTGTGCCTATGTCTCTGCCTCTCTCTCTTGGTATCTCATGAATAAATAAATAAAATCACTTAAAAAATCATCCTAGAAGCTTTTTAATAATTACAATCTAGGTTAATAAAGAATACATTTTTTTTATCACAAGTACATACTTTCCTACTTATGTGTGTGGGTTTGTATATGTACATGTGCAAGCATACACACACACATATATAAAAATAAAATAATGAAACAAAACCTCTATAAAATAATATCAATCCTTTCTCTATACAATGTATTCTTATTTTTCTATTCTGCAGTAGTGTGGGCTTTTAAAATTTCTTTTTTCAAAATGACTGATCTTGACCAATGACACTGATTTATCCCAGTAATAAGTAAGGATCCTCAATAAAAAGCACTGTCTTAGAGCATGGTGAAGCATCATGGTTTCACTGGAGGATCTAAGGACTCTAGCACCTACTAAGCATCAAACTCAGTTATTAGCTATAGAGGAAGCATGGAGCTTTCTGGAAAAAACAAAAACAAAAAACTCCAGCAAAATCTTTAAAAAGCAGTTGTTAGGAAGATTGTTACCATCAGTCAAAGAAGCCACAGAAGCAAATGCTGTCTCTCAAAGCTGTCACAGATAATAGGATCAGCCAAAGGGAGGAGTCCTTGATGAGAAGAATGTGGCCAGGAGCCTTCACCTTCAGGATCTCTTCTGCTGAGAGAAATTGCCAAGAGCAGCTGAGGCATACCTGACATGACTTGAGGTTAACAGGATAGTGAGATTTAAATGCCCAGAAGCCTTTAGCTTTCTTCCTCTTTACAGACCTCATCATCTTTGAAATGAGGGCAATTGTTGAGTTTCTCAACACAGTCCTCACCAGGAGGAAGAATAACAATTTTCTGCCTGGAAATCCAATAGGGTTAAAGGCCCAGGAAATCATGGAGACACTGAGTTGTCAGCCTTTCGATTTCCTGTGGCCCACAAAAGAGGGTAATAGGTTGCAATTTGTAGTGAGAGTCTCACAGTGAATACAAGAGTGAGCAGTTGGCTGCTTTAACTAATCAAAAAAGATAGGGCAGTGGATGAGTGAGGATTACTGGAGGAGATGGGGGGCTAAATACTTTAGGGTCTGAAGTAAAACAGATGAAGAGTATAGCATTTCAAAAGTCAGACACCTAGAGCAATCACCTGTCCTGTTTTGCCTGGAAGTGTCTTCATTTTAACACTGAAAGTCCTACATCC
The DNA here is from genome assembly GCF_053574225.1 of Canis aureus. NCBI lineage: Eukaryota > Metazoa > Chordata > Mammalia > Carnivora > Canidae > Canis > Canis aureus. Next base: position 8,846,140 of record NC_135624.1, on the reverse strand, counting down.
CAGGAAACCCTTAAGTCTTGAGAAAACTGGGACAGATGGTCACCCTGAGTCTGCTTCCAGTTAGTTTGCAGCTTACTGACTGTGTCACCTCTTTACTCAACGTCTCTGAGTCATTTGCTCAGCATCCTCATCTATATAAAATGGAGGGAATAGTGCTTACCTATCATCGGTCAAAGGAGATCATAAGTACTTTTTAGTGTTCTAGTCCTACACAGATACAGGGGCTTGCCTCAGAATCACACACCTAAGAAAAGAATGCAGAAAGCCGCCTGAGGGATACATCATTAGGCAGTAGTAGTAGGTGCAGAGGGATTAATAGTACTCAGATTCAAGCACCCATAGCAGCCTCTTGCACTCTTGATAAGTTAGAAGTGAGTTGGACAGTACAAAAATGGCCTGCGGATCAAGCTTTCAAAAACAGGGGAAGACTAAAAAGAAGAGTAAGTTTATCTATTTTTTTAAAAGATTTATTTATTTGAGAGAGAGTGCACATGAGTGTGGAGAGGCACAGAGGGAGCAAATCTTTAAGCAGACTCCTCACTAAGTGGGGGGCGATTTTAGGACCTATGAGATTGTGATCTGGGCTGAAACACAGGTGCATGCTCAATGGACCAAGCCACCCAGGAACCCCACCAGGTAAGTCTAGTATAATTTTGTGTCATTATCCCAAAATCTGTGAAGATGAGCAAACTATCCAACTTGTTTTGCCTTAAAAATGGAACAAAAATTGTGGGTAATTTCATTAGATGTCACTTGTCAAGCATAAAGAAAGTGATCTTATTCCAAGGGAGATATTACAGACAATTCACATTGTCTTTCTCATTGTGGAAGTAGCTTCTTGCCTTGCTTGGACTTAGAAAGACAGATATTTTTATATGAATAGTTTAATACTTCAGATATATCAGATTTATATACTTCAACCACATTAATGGCTCTTGTTTTCACTATTGAGATAGACCATGACCAACCCTTTGAATGCTTCTATTTCTACTTCTTACCACCAATATTTTTATACCATGACTAGAAAAATGATTCAAAACCAACTCCAACTTCCTAAGGTATTAAGAATGTTCTTTCAAAGTCTTATGCCCCAACTTTTTAGAACTATGGCTTAAAAAGAACTCTTTAAGGATAATGTCAGAAGAAGCTATGGCATTAATTTATGAAGAGTTAGCAGTGGTGAAATGTAAGCCATTACACAAAGACTATGGTCAGGGATGAAGGCTGAAAAGAATCAATGAAGAGAAAAAGTGAACCTATCAGCCACTCTATGGCCAACAGATTTTCCAGACCGGTGGTGCACAACTCCTAGGAAAAGAATTAGGATCTTAAACTGTACCTTAGGCAAGAAAAGAAAAGAATAGAAATAATATCTTAACATGAAAACTGGAAGAACATCAAATTTAGGAAAAAATAAAACCACAACCAAAAAAATTCCCACTATTTTAAGTAAGGGAAATCATATTTTGCCCCTTGTCCTCTGTGCCAGGCACTGAATCAGCCACTCTCCTTACAGGAATTTCATAGGATAGGTATTGGAACCCATAGTAAGTCTTCAGAGGACAAAAAAAAAATGAAGTTTACACAGGTGTTAAATGACTCTTGGGCTTTGAACCAGTTTGGTCTATCTCCAAAGTACATATATAATTCGAAGTTATAATCAGTTAAGATCAGCTCTTTTCATAATTTGATTTGCATAAGATTTGTATTTCTTAGGACTTGAATATGATGACTCAAAACTTGACTTTTTGCTGAGCTTCTAAAGCAAGTGCCAGCGATGTCCCTCAGGCACACATCCCAAACTGTGAGTATTCATTCATAGCAGATAAACCCAATTTCCCAACAGGTTATAGGCCACATCAGAATCAGTTGTCTGATCTTTGCCAATTAGACAGTGAGTATCAACTTTGGGAAGAGTCAGCCTGGTTTGTATCTCCTCCCCACAAGTTGTGGGACCTAGCCAAGTCATACACTGTTTCCTCAGCTGAAAAATGAAAATAATCACAACATCTATGTCTAGTTGTATTTGAAGATGAAATGAAATGGTATTATAATAATTAGCGGAGTGCCCGGTGAATTGTAGGGTTTTTTTCTGGTTCAGTATGTATAGTCATTTGTAAGGATCCAGAAGTTAGGTCATTTTCAAAGCAATCTGCAAATACTTACATTGAAACAGAAATCCCCAGAACTAGCTCAGGTCGATTTAATTCCAGGAGTTATGAAAAACTACTGAGGTTGCTTGGCTTCACACAAACCAGCAATGCCTGTAGGGACCTAGATAAAGATCTCTTCATGTTGGGACTTGGGTATTTGTTTAGACAGACACTACAAGCTAATTATACCCACCTTAGTTGAGCTGGATGGACCACATAGCAGCTGGCAAAAAGGGGGTGCTGCCATATATCTCCTATCTGTGACTGGGGCTGCTAGCATCTTGCACTTGGCAACCCTTCACTATGTAAGGATCAACATCATGCCATTTACCTTAGTCTGCATCTTGGAGAACATGGAATAATTCATCAGGGCACTGTTTTAGGGAGTTTGCAGAGATGAATAAAACAAACAAGGACAGTTCTCCTAAGCAACTCCCATTCCAGTTAAGGGTACAAAGGGATAAAAAATCTGATTTGGGGAATATAGTTAATAATACTGTATTAACTTGATAAGGTGACAGATGGTAACAACACTTATGGTGAGCATTTTGTAATACATATAAATGTTGAGTCACTATGTCGTACTCCTGAAATGAATGTAATATTGTATGTCAAGTATACTGCTGAATATCTTTAAAATACTATTTTATTTTTTTTAAGATTTTATTTATTTATTTGAGAGAGAGCACGAGTGAGAGGCAGAGGGAGAGGGAGAGGCAGACTCCCTGCTGAGCAGAGCCCAACATGGGATTTGATCCCAGGACCCTGAGATCATGACCTGAGCCTAGGCCAACTGAGCACACCCAGGCACCCCTAAAATATGATTCTGAATAGCAATAAAAGTTATGAAGGAAAGGAAATAAGACATTGGGATAGAGAGTGATGGTGTTGTGCCCAAGATTGCGAATATGAGAAACCACCAAGGACTGACACCGATGCAAACACACGAGGGTTTATTTACAAGCTCGAGTGTGGGTCCAAGTATACTCCATACAGCAGAGCAGGGGCTTGGACCCCTAAGTGGGTTACAGCTGGGTTTTTTTATGGGCAGGTCTAGGGGATTTTCAGAAGGGGTGGAAGACTTTTTTCCATTCCTATATGGGGGAAAGAGTGAGGGAGTTTCTTAAGATCTGATATGAGGGATCCCTGGGTGGCGCAGCGGTTTGGCGCCTGCCTTTGGCCCAGGGCGCGATCCTGGAGACCCGGGATCGAATCCCACATCAGGCTCCCGGTGCATGGAGCCTGCTTCTCCCTCTGCCTATGTCTCTGCCTCTCTCTCTCTCTCTCTCTGTGACTATCATAAATAAATAAAAATTAAAAAAAAAAAAAAAAAAAAAAAGATCTGATATGAGATTCCCTGCCTAGGACATTCTGCAGTTTTTCCTGTGAAGTTCAGCTCTTATTCCCAGGGGCCTAAGATGGCTGTACTTGTGCTAATGCTAAACTTGAGGTGGAATGGCCTTAATTTTTCTCGGCCTCCACAATGGAAGGGTCTAGAGTCATCTCAGAAGGCAGATCTGGGGGATAATAACTGAGCTGAGATGTAAATGCTGTAGAAAATGAGTGGTGATAAAGGAAGAAAGGGAGGTAAACATTAAAAGATCAAATTACACAAAAACCACTACAGAAGACCCTGAAGTAACTCAGAGATAGTTAGAGCATTATAAAATAAATGCATTTAAGTATATTCATAGTGAATCATATCATAGATGGAAAGTTAACCATAATGATGTGTCCAGTTGTAAAGTATTTTGTCCAGACATAGCACTCTGCCTGCTTATATTTCCTTCCATTTCTGTTAAAGATCAAAATACTGTCCTTGAGTGAAAAGGACTTTTATATCTATAAACCTCTGTATTCTTATCTGTAGAATGGCAATAACAACGCCTTGAGGTGTTCTGTGGGCTTGTGCTGAGGATTAAAAGAGAAAATGTACACAAAATACCTAGCCCACAGGAAGTTGGTCAGCAAAGGTAGCCATCTACAGAGCTTATACATCCAATCCACTTGAGAAAATAATGACAAATTTGTGTGGCTTTGAATAGACATAGGAGAAACTCAGAGTGATGGTTTTTTAATGTTTAAAGAATGTTTATATGGGATTTTTTCCCCTAGCCCTTACATATCTGAGATCTTAATATCAACAAAAATACAAGAACCATAGGACCAAATAAGAAAAAAGAAATCAGATGAGCACCAGAGGGTCAGGAAAGAAGGGGATAAAAACAAAAACAAAAAATAGTGACATCAAGCCTCCAGAAAAAAAGAATGCAAGTCCCAGAAGGATCTTGATGCTCTCTTGCATCCAGGAAAAGCACCATGTTCCTGAATCACAGAGTCTCACGGGACTTGTTCCCAAAAGATACATTGGAGGGCCTTACTAGAAAAACTAATAAGTCTGGATTCATGTTTTCCCATATACAACGTTACTTTCCATCTCCTTCAGATTCTTTTGATTTGGATGTTTTGTGAGCAGAAACATGACAGAGAATTTTGGTTATTCTTCACTCATTATGCAAAGATCCACTGAGCCCCTCTTCTATGTTAGGTATCATGCAGGGCTCTGAAGTTGGGAGGGCAATGCTTCAGGATGCAAATTCCCAGCTGAATGAATCAGCTTACATGGTGCTTGTGCCTGAGATCCTGAGTGAATTGTGAATTAGAAGAAGTGGAATGTTACACCATTGCCTTAAAGTTAGTAGTGAATTACCATATTCCCTTTGGAGTATGAAAAAGGAAGTAAGAAGCCTTGTTAATTCGCAGCCTCCCAGAGGAGCTCTGAGAAATCTAGTCAGTTATCTAACAACTTAACATTTTTCAAGGTTGTTTGACATGCAACAACTGTAAATGAGAGCCAGCCTGGGCTACTACTTAATAAAACTAACAGAGCACTGTCAACAAAGATTTATGAATTTAGCATCATCAAAACATGTATTTACAGCAAAAATAAAATTCAAATGAAAAGAAAAAATGATATTTGGGGCCTAGCAAATATTTTGGTATCATCTATAATTCACATTACAAAAGCCTTAAGAACATTGAGCATATCAAAAAGCAAAACACCCACTCAATAGTGAAATCGATAAAGCATATACCATTTCAACATTATGCGTTACAAATGCCTTAGCTTTCTTTCCACTGGTCTTTGTGTCTGCGTTTTAAATGGCTATATTCTCCACCTGAGTCAGAGTTTGCATTTTTTTTCCAATTAGTCTTTGGTAAACAACAATTTCCCATCTTTGCCACTTATTTTGCTCAAATCCAAACTCTGATCACTACTAAAATGTACCTGTTTGGGGAGAAAGGGAATCTTATGTGCAAGAGATGTAACAAAAAGATTCATTCCAGGTTTGAATCAGGGAATTATTTACACAAAAACATAACAAGTAATTTCTGAATCTTTGTAACTAAGTCACTCTCATAGAACTTTATGACAAAAGCTGAAGTTCTATGCATGAAGTACATTAGATTTAGTATATGGTATTTCATTTCTCTTGGTCTTTAATAGTGGAGTAACTATTGCTATCCCCATTTTATAAACAACAAAACTGAAATGCTGAGAGGTTAAGAAAATTTTCCTAGGTCATTTAGCCAGAATTCAAATTCGTGTCTATCTGGCTCTAAAATCCATATATAGTGTACAATGTCATACTAATCATATTGTGTATGGCTCCCTTTCAATCCTCCCCATGAGTTGACACTATGGCCACTGTGGTCTACCCCATTGTCTACATAGTTTGTGTAAAGTAAAGAACTGGAAGGGAGTCTATAAATAATCTGGTTAAACATCTTATCTCAGACGAATTTATGGCATTTATCTTCAATGCTCAAAGGTAATGATAATACTGAAGATTATAATCTTCTTTTTGCTACATAGTGTATCATTTTAAATGTTGAAAGGAATATTGTGATGTGTTTAGCTCAGAATTCTTTCCATCTCAATTGCGACAGGAACTACATTCAGTCCTCATATTTGTTATTTGGCTTTTCAGCAATTTAGAGGAATCATCAGTTCAAGAGCATTGAGTTTAGTTTTGGACTTCAAAAACTTCAGGAACTCATCTCAATTAGTCAGAAATCTTTTGATTGCAAGTGACTGAAATACAACAGAAATTGGTTTAAGCATAACAATACATTTAATGGCTCATGTAACTAAAACAGTCCAGAGGCAGTGTGATCTCAGGTACAGCTTGGCTAAATAGGCTCTCCCCACATCTTGGCAAGATGACCACCAGTACCTCTACGCTTATGTTCTCAATAACCATAGCAGAAGGAGAACATCTGTTTCCTAATAGTTCCAGTGAAAGTCTCAAGATTGAATGTCATTGGATCAGTTCACTGTTGAACTAAGTATACTGACTAATAACCGAAATACACCAATTGCCAAGACTTGGGTCACCTGCTCATCCAGTGGACTCAAGGTTGGGAGTAAGAGGGGCATTCCAAAAGGAAATCGAGATAATTTTTTTGAGAGGAAAATTGATTTTCAGGAGACAAAAATAGCAACTATGTACACTGCCTGGTTCTTACTTTTATTGTTGTAATGCCATTGATTTTTTTTGTTGTTTATTTGCTGTTAACAGACAGTAGAGATTCATAAAATACTTTCCTGAAAAGTATCTTCTTGTTCTCAGGACATTAGGGTCAACTCAGTCTAACCAGTTCAAGAAGTACTCAGTATAACTTTCAGGCAATGAATGCCTAGTTATAAACATTGATATTGCCAAGCTTGGAATGGTTCCCAATGTCTGTGGCCCTCTAAGGGATAGGCTCAACCACTTCCTACCTAAGCACCAAACAAGATCATTAGACAAGAGTTTCCAGGGGTATGGGTTCAGCATCATAGTCTGGTTTTGGCTCTGCCTCCTTCCTGGCTGGGGTGTTAACAGGTATGCTTGATTGGGGAGCATTTTAAGACATTATGAAAACAGGTCAATAGATCAGAACTAAGTACTGGTCGGAGAGAATGACTTGAAATAGACATCCAAGAGGAGGTAATCCGGGAAGTTAGCCACACCTCAGGGCATTCCAGGCACTGGTGGTACTTGAAGACAGGAAAATGACAGCCTCAAGGTTTCCTATAGTTTTTCTAACCAACCACCAAAGAGAACACTGGCAGGAGGTTCCAGGAAATGGAGACTAAGATTTAGATACAGTTCCAGTTCCAGTGGGGCAGTTGGACTGCTACTCTGGAAGGCAAGATATTCATGGCATCCTGGAAACTAGATTTACGATTGTCCATTCATCTCACACACCACCTGCTAGTGCACCCTTTGTCATAGAAAAATTAAGCAGTCTTCAAAATGCCAGCAAACATTGTATATGTATATTGCGGGCTGCACACTAAACCAAGACCTTGACATGCAACACAGGTAAAGAAACTGAGACCCGTGAAGATAAAATAATTTTTCCAAGTCAAAGAATTGGTCAGCATCAGAGCCAGAATTTGAAAGTAAGTCTATCTGGCCCAGAGAACCTGAGCTCACCCAGGGATTCTTGCTTCCCCACTGCCCAGTCCTCTGCCTGGGTCCTTGCTTCTTTCCAGTGCTTGTTCTCAACGCCAACCACAGGCTTACTGCTTTCCTGGGTCTCCACATATCCTCTACTCCTGAATTCCCTCTTCTTGGGCTTAGCCTGGGGCCTTCCTGGTGCAACCACACTCTGACTACTGCTATTCTGAGACTCCTCATTCCATGATTTATAATCTGTACCAAATTGTCTCCTGGAACCTGTAGCTAGATTTCTTCTCCTGCTCACCCCCCACCTGGGAGGGCTCTCCAGATTCTAGTATCTCCCAGTCTACTCTATCTTGCTGAAGTTATTGAAATTAACCTTTACCAAGCTCCAAGGTGCTCAGTGTAATCCTGCAACGGCTTAATGGATATGTTTGTCAACAGGAGAAAAAAAATGTCTTGAGATTTTCTTTATAGTAAAAAGCTTCAACTTCAGGCTTTTGATCTACAAATGTAAAGCATAAATGAGAGTGCAAAAAGATAAGATTGTGACCTATGTAATTTAAAAGTACATTCTGTTACTGAGAAAACATCCAAGGGGAGAGAATTGCTGCAGCTACTCTGGAGAGTAGTCTGGTAATAGAAAGAATTTTGATAGACACAAGGCCTTTAGCCCCTCAGCCCTGTTTCTGGGACTCTACAGAGACAAGCTGCAGAGCCTACGGGTATAAACAAGAATATTTGTTACAGCACTGCGGAAGTTGGCAAATACTTATAACAGCCTACAGAAGGGAAGAGTTGAATAAATCACAGCACATTCAGGCTAAGAATGCAGCCCTTTAAAAGAATGAGCTACATCAATAATTATTAAGCTGCAGGAACACCTGGGCCCTTAGACCAGTCTGACCCTGCAATCATCACACACACCCACTGACCAGCACACAGAAGCCATGGGCCATTCCTGTATGTTCTTCACCTGATCTCACATTGATCAACTTTACTCAGCTCTAAATTCCTGGCTCATCCCCTCCTTTGATCCTATCCTTAGCCCTTTGGCTCCTGGTACTTGGTCATCCTAACATTTAACTCTCGATTCCCTTCAAGGGACTCTAAAGGCAGCCCTTCAAAACAATGAATTATATCTATAAACACTGAGCTATAGCAAAGTCTAGGATATTGTAGGGAAGTTATACTATAGGTTCTCATTTTGGGAAAAATAAACAATGGCCACACATATAGATATACGCACATTTAGATATTTATAGGAGTTTGTAAAAAGTTGTTGGAAAAATAATTTTTATTTTGCACCAGGTTGTTTACACTGACAATCTCAGATGATGAGGATGAAAATGGAAACATGACAAGGGTATATCACGATATTTTCTAAACTTTAGTAACCTTTATTTCAAAAGTTAAGTAATCATATATGATTCATACAATGATTTTGGAAGAGGAATTTAGTAACAAATTTTTTAAAGAAATATTTTTCCTCTTAAAAGAAATTATATATATTATATATTATATATATATATACACCTATGAGGGAAAGGAACCATAACGAAAAACATGTTCTAGTACAACTTTAAGGACACAGCTCACCTGTGTTAATGCCATCCTCCTCCCACTTCTGAGAGCACAAGTCAAGAATACAACATAAATGGTGCTTTCTGGAATTACACAATACAACAGCCCAGGATTGGTCATTCTAGATAAAGGAAGGGCAAAGGAAAGCATGGAGAGGTGGGCCTACAGCAGCGTGATGAGTCTGGCACACCCAAAAAGGCGAGATAAAGGTAAAGCTGTACAGGACAGTACAAACTACCAAACTTGGATTTTGCTAGCACATTTCAACATGTTTTTCTCCAAAAAAGACTTCGCAAATATTTTCACTCAAAAAACACACGTGTAGACACACCACAGTTTGATGAAGCCTAGCACTCTAATAATTCATAACCATGTTTTGCTAATAACTATCAGCACATTAGGAAATGTAATAGCTCACAAAGGATTTTAGCATATCCAAGATAAACTTCAGGTTATATGCAATTTTCCAAGACCTACTCGTAAAACTGTACCTTTCATTTCCATTCAAGAAAATATCCCCAAATGTAAGAGAAATTAACAAAATATGAATTGGAAAGTCAATCTGCCCTAATTTATATTGGGGAAGAAAATGATACACAAACTCCAGCCCTTTATTATAAGCAACAAATTACATGAGACACACCTAAATGTGAGTGCGTGCACCTCATTGATCGCAATACATCAACATGTTACGACCCCATGTTGAAGAGCATTATAGCCAGTAGTGGGGTTTGAGTAGAAACCTAGGCATATTTTAGAAAATCCCCTTCAACAATAGTGAAAAGACCAACATAGCCCCTGTCTCAGTCCCTGACTGACACTCTAACCACCATTCACACACCCACTGACCAAAGACATGGTCCATGGACCATCCTTATATATTCCTCACCTGAGCTCACCCGACCTAGCTCTACACAACTCCAAATTCTTCACTCATCCTCCAGCTTCAAACCTATCTTTGGCGCTTTGGCCTTAGTATATGGATGCTTCAATATTTATCTTCCACATCCCCCAAAGGACTCAGATTTCAACATGCCTATTTCCTCCACTTCTAGATCAGCTTTGACAGGCATGTCTGCTGGTCTTTCCTTCCTATACTCTGCTCCCACCACAGGCCCCATGATGGAAATTCCAACTGGCCTAGTCCCAGGACTGCCCTAAGGAAGTAGCTGGAAATGGTAAGTTAGAGGAACTGGAAACTGTAAGAAAAAAAAAAAAAAGCCACAAAAAACAAAGAAAACTGATAAGGGCAAAACTATAAGAATTCTAACCATAAATGATGGGGAATGAACTAAACTTGGAAATGTAACACTCCACAAAAAAGAGCTAAGTTAAAAAAAAAATAAAAAAAAAAAGAGCTAAGTTGACAATAACTGATTCTGTGCTAAGAAATGAACTGTGAAAAGTCTAGTAAAGTGCTAACTCAGGCAAATATACACCCCCCCACACACACACACACACACAGGATAAATAACATAAAATAAACTTTGGTATTAACTCCAATCCCTCCACACTTGGAACTTACTGGGGGGGAAAAATCCTTTAGCCACGCATGCTTTTAAAATATGATTCTTATATATTCTTCTTTTATCTTGCTTGCCTCCATTAGAAGGAACAATTTCTGGTTTCGGGGCTTTTACAGTCATTGTAGAAAATTCTCTCACTGCACGCAATTGCTCAAGTTGAAACTCAGCACGGTATCTTAGAGGTCGCAAATCAACCTCAGTGTATTCTATAAGGCCATTTTTTTTCTTTTAGCTCAAATTGTATCTTAAAAAGCATCATAACTTGATGGGTATTATGCTTGGTGGCAATAAAGGTACCAATATCTTAATTCACAGCCTGCTTCACACTTTTATAGGACCCTCCTGGTTTCTGTTTACGTTTATGTTATTTGCTCGGCTCCTGTGTACATTTCAGTTTACTATCTCTGATATTTTCATAGCTTTACCTATATATCTTCCTATCTGCTAGTACTCCGTTCTAGATAATACGGAATTTAAAGTGGCATCACTAGCCTCCGGTATTCACGCTCCAAAGTTTGCTGCTCCTGCATGTTATCTAGAAGGTCTTTCCCCTCATCCCTTCTTTCCTCCCTCTGTCTGCATTTCTCCCTCCTTTATTCCTTCCCACACTTTACCCAAGGACTGTAAAGAATTCAGACCAAATACTACCTGAAAAGAACCCCCAAAATATCAAAGCCATGAAACCGCCTCACTCACTGCTTAAAATATTAGGTATCAGCCTGGGTCCTTGGCAGCCAACTCGTGAGGGGATACTATTTAGTAGTTGCATGGCCTCTCAGCTACAAAGCCTGAAGGAAACTATTTTTCAGAGAGGCAATTCACTACAGCATTTGAAAAGTCTTTCACCCAACTCAGTCTGATTGTAAATCACATGATTGTGCAGGATTAGACACATTTCTAAATAAGCATCTAATCTCATTGTACCACATACAAACCATCAGCATCACAAATTACTTATATATCACTTATCTTCAGACATAGCCTGTTTTTTTTTTATTCTTTCTACTTAAGCAAAAGAAATTGTAGCAGCATTAATATTTTTAGTTTGGCCGAGGGTGGAATAGATACTGTTCACTATGGCAATTACCTTACTCTCCCAATAACAAATGCAATAATCGTAAAAATCAAAATTAATAAACTGTGGTTACAAACCTAATGACTAGTCATCAGCACATTAATTTCCCTCTATGCCAAACTAGCCGTGTTGTTATTTGTTGGTGACGCTGAATAAAACGGGCTGCATTAAGATGACCATCTGCTCAGTTTGATTTGATAAGTGGCATTAAGACAGGAAGCAGCCAGTTTATAGCCAGTACGACTTAAACTTATGTAACAGAAGGTAAATGATCTTTCATTTGAGGGACTGAATAGAATGTTCTCTAGGGATATAACTTAAATTGACGCTTGTTCTCATAACAATTTAAAGTAGATTTTTCATTTGGATGGTTTCGTCTCCAATGGACATAATGAAAGCTGAATATTCACACTTCTGTGACCTGTACATTCAATTGTTGCATTTTATCACCCTTTCATGCTTCATCTGTGATAAGAAGCAACAAACATTATATAAGACTTTCAAGGCCAATTAGGTTATTCAATAATTATTTTCACTTTCTGTTCTGTGTAGACTCTTGATGGCATCTTGTTTATAGAGCTTCCTGTTGATTATGGTATTAGAGAATTCTTTGATTCTTTCATGGCAGGAGTGAAGCTATCACCAATTTTTAACATGGATGGCCTTCCTACAGCAAGCTCTTTAAATAGATTGTTGGTAGTCATTCTGGCAGAAGTGGAACTTAAAAGCACTAGGAATTAACTGGAAATAGCCACTTTGCTGAACCAAACAAGATAGAGCTCTCAGAATCAAAACAACATTGCACAAGATGTGCTGTTGTTGGGATCCCTGGGTGGCGCAGCGGTTTAGCGCCTGCCTTCGGCCCAGGGCGCGATCCTGGAGACCCAGGATCGAATCCCACGTCGGGCTCCCGGTGCATGGAGCCTGCTTCTCCCTCTGCCTGTGTCTCTGCCTCTCTCTCTCACTGTGTGCCTATCATAAATAAATAATAAAAAAAAAAAAATTAAAAAAAAAAAAAAAAAAAAAGATGTGCTGTTGTTCCTAATGTATTGTTCCAGGATATCTGATGAATTCTAGATGCTTTATGTATGTGCACACAGATTTTCACTATTCATATGGTTTTATTTCTTAACTAGTTATAATTTTTCTAGAGCTTTAAAAATTACATCTTTTTCCACTTTTATGGGTAATTCCCTATTATTGCCTGCAAGAGTAATCAAATTATTTTTATCACTCCTTCCAGGTCATTAAAAAGAACATCCAATGTAAGGGCCTCATAATAATAATCCCACTAGCAATCTCTTAGACAACCTCTTGCTCCCTCAAGACACAACAGGACCATCTTTCATTATGTTTTATGTTCCCTGCCCCCCACACCAATCCATTTTCTACACAGCAGTTCAGGCAATCTTTTAAAATGTGTCACTCCTCAGCTTCAAACCCTATATAGGCCTCCTATTATTTTCAGGAAAAAAGTCCAAAATCTTTAACTTTCTGAAAGGGCCTCCCTGAGTTTATCCTTCCCTAACTCCCCAGCCTCACATTGTGCCATTTGTCTCATTATTAGTCAAGACACTTGGGCCCCCTTTCAGTTTTTAAAACATGCCAAAGTCCATTTCACCTGAAGGTGTTTCCATATCCATGAGGAATGGAGACTGTATCCTGAAGCTTAATCTTTATTAGCAGCACATTTACTTTCTCCTCTTCCCTCTGGATTTCTCCATACCAGGTAATACAGTGTAGGTAATTCTTTGCTGCCTTCCCAATTTGACTCTGAGATCCATGATGGCTGGTTTATGTTAGTCACATTTACCACAATAACCTCTTGTACAGATCTCAGCACTCAATTAATATTTAAAGAAAGAATATTTTAATAGTAAGCTTACATATGAATCATTTAGCATTTCCCTGTAGATTTATTTTAAAGATTTCATTTATTTATTTTAGAGAGAGAGAGAATAAGAGTACAGGGAGGGGCAGGAGGAGAGGGAGAAGGAGGTAATCTCCAGCAGACTCACACTGAGTGCAGAGCCCTACGTGGGACTTGATTCCAGGATCTTGAAATCATGACCTGAGCCAAAATCAAGAGTTGGATACTTAACCTAACCCACTGAGCCACCTAGGCTCGTTGCCCCCCTACAATACCCTCCCCCCCAATTTTTTTAAAGACAAAGAAAACAGTGAAAATAGTGACAAAAGTTCCACCTCAAAATCACAGCTCTTTCTCCTTTTCAGTCATCTCAATAAAAGTCCCCCCCAAATTGACAATATAGAGAGAATATGTTTGTGACACAAAACCAGGGTGATATTTCTATTATGCTTAAAAGTTTTGAGTTTTGGCTATATCTTAAGGAAACTCTCTAGTTCTTTCAGGGACCTACCTACATACATGACAGATCCCATTAGGTCATTTTCATTTCTCATGAGGTTATGAAGAATGTAATAGTTTGTATAGTCTTTGAACAAAAAATACTACTGAGTAAAACAGAACTGCATCCATTGATGAACTAGTAAATGTTTAACAAGCAGCTTGGCATAGCGGGAGGAGAGATGTGACCTGCGGCACTTACAGGTTTATGTGTTTAAATACTCCCTCCCTGGCCAATTTCAAGCTGTGTTTAATAACCGACTTGCAAAATTCCTGGAAAATTAACGGTTGGGTCTCTTACAAGCCCAGACAAGCATCTCCAGCACACGACAGACTATATCATTTCACAAAATTACCCACACACAGGTGGAGGGAATACAGAATAAATTAGTTAAATTCATATTTAAAGGATATGCTCTGTGCATACCACGGAAGAAAAGAAAAGAAAAATAACTTGTGGATCCAAAAAACATATTCTGTCAGTTTACTATGATAAAGTTGATTTTGCAATCACTTGCTTTCCTCATTCTTCTCCCATCTAGAGTTTGCTCCAAGGCAGTTTCATAGCTTAGACCCATGTGTCTCACTTTATTCTAAACTTTTAAGTTGTCAGATTGCAAGTGTTAAATATCACAATGACACTTTCCTCCTAGTTACTAGGAGCAACAATAGCTTACCACCAGGCTCCATCCCTCCCCCTGCCTGACTGTCTTGCTATAATCCGTTCATTATGGAGATATGTAGGTGCTCACCATGAACCACTTACTGGGCAGATGCGCTCTGGGATTCAGAGAGACACAACCCTGGCTTCAAGGAGCTCATGGCCTGACCAACAGATGGACAAACACAATCTGAGGCAGAAAGCCCTAGGACGGAAGTAACTACGTGGGCCTAGAGAACACACAGAATGTGTTTGGAATATCTCCAACATTGAAGATGCCAACATTGAGGCTGGACTTGAAGGCTGAACAGGAATTGACTATGGCACTGCAGGGAGGAAAAAGGAGCAAGTACAAAATCCCATGCAGGGAAGGTGTAGTTGTAATGGCTATAATTGAACCACAGAGTGGAAGAGATTGGGGGTGGGAGGAATCCTGAAGCTGCAGAGACAGTGGGTGGCATGGGCAGGGCTTCATAAAGATCCTTGTATGCCATGCAAAGGAGCTTGGATTTTATACTAAAGACAGTGCATTAAGGAGCACTTAAGGCTTTCAAGTGGGTAAGTAATGGGACTGCTGCTTTAGAAAGTCTATAGGGAGAACACTGGATTGGAATGTGGAGAGATGAGGGGAGAGACCACCTCCTGGGGCCATGCCCTCAGTCCAATAACCAACTTTTTCTCTTTCACTATTTTCCCCTGAGCTCTCTGCTCACCTAATTCTTTGCAGTTCCCAAGTCACTTATTTTTATATTGAAACATGGTGTCACTCTGTTTTCTCCTTTGTGGTCTTGAATTCTCTGTCAGGCCTAACGCATGATTCTCTAAAAACATAATTCAACAGGAGTCAGCATTTTGCATCATAAACTTCAGAGAGGAAAAAAGTACAGGCTTGACAGAGTAAAAGGATCAGAAGCTCAGCATACACTGAAGCTTTACCTAAACAGTATCATGGCCTTCTGGGTTTATTGCTAGATCATGAACGAGCTCAGATTTAGTGGTGTCAACCTATAACAGTCATCATCATTATTATCTCTTGTGGTTCTGAGGATTAATAGATCGGCTAGCCAACTGTAGTCCCAGTCTCTCTTGAAGTTGCAGTCAAACAGTGGCTGAGGGTAGTGACACCTCAAAAGCCTTCTCACTCATGCCTGATGGTTGTTGCTAACTATTGGTTGGGATCTCAGTAGGACCTGTCAACTAGGCTTCTTTGTATGGCCTGGACTTGCTCCAAAATGGTGCTGGATTCCATTGTGAGAGTTCCAAGAGAGAAATTTAGGCCTATTCTAACCTAGCCTAGTTATTCCCATGGTGTCCTCCTACCACATCCTATTCTTTAAACATGAGCCCCTGTGGCCACTCCATATGTGAAGGCAGAGGAATTAGCATCCACCTCTTGATGGGAGAAGTGTCAAAGAATTTGTAGACATGTTTTAAAACTCTCCCAATCACTTTCGTGGTTTTGACCTAGGCAAAGGGATATACTTTTTCATTTTGGTGTACCAAGCAGAAAGTGGCAAATATAACCATAACCAGCAATCTCTAGAATAAATCAAAAAGGAGCAAAACCTCTTTTCCATTTTCTCTGATAGACATCTGGGTCTTGAGAGATTTGACTGAAAGACAAATACATAAGCAAAAGCTGAGATAGGTCAGAGGGTTCCCCTCAAGAAGCAATCATCTTAGGGGCAGTAAGAAGAGAATCCAAGACTGTTCCCTTAGCACTATGGAAGAAGGGCTAATTCGACTTCCAAAGTGAGAAGGATCTGAAGACTGGCAACAAGCTTCTCGCTCTGAGGTACATACATATGTATAACAGTAGTTGTCATTGTAGTCTGTTCTTCAAATAAGGTGATCATGTTAAAAGAATAGAAACAGAAACTATTACCTAAATTCAGCAATACATGGTAGCCCTATATTTATTTATGGATCTAGTAATAATCATTTTAACAAATGCTTCTCAAATTTTAAAACTTATAAATATTATCTGTGGTGGTTTAGTAAAATTTTTTCTTTGTATCATCACAGAAATTATAATTCAGTTCTAAGTTTGAGATGAGAATGAAATTTTATCTGAGTGTGTGTTGTATGCCAATTCCAGGTGCCAATTCTGTGTGCTATTCTAGACACAAGGGTTACAACCATGGACAAGACAAAGGTTTGCCCTGATGGGGCTGACATTCTAGACAGGGAAACATGCAATAAACAAATCAATATATGATATAATTTCAGTCAATGAAGTCCTATTAAAGGAAAATAAGCTTTCTAAATAAATGTGGAGTACTGAGTGATATTTATTTTAAATGGAAGTATCTTTATTGCTTACTATAAATGTAACACATATAAAGAAAAAACAGTAAAACAGAATATGTGTAAAACAGAAAGTCCCTTGAGAGATACAAATGACTAAATTTTGCCCCTTTCTTTTGTGCTGCTTAAGAAGAAAATGATAGGAAATATTTGAACACAATCATGCAGAGATCCTAAGATTCATTTGTTCATTTAACAAATATTTATGAACATCCGGGGAAATTTTTTTTAATTTTTATTTATTTATGATAGTCACACAGAGAGATAGAGAGAGGCAGAGACACAGGCAGAGGGAGAAGCAGGCTCCATGCACCAGGAGCCCGACGTGGGACTCGATTCCGGGTCCCCAGGATCGCGCCCTGGGCCAAAGGCAGGCGCTAAACCGCTGCGCCACCCAGGGATCCCCATCCGGGGAAATTTTTAAAAAATAATTCTCTAATTGCCTCCCTTCCATTTAATAATCTATTTTTACTATGAAATATAATATCAATTAAAAACCATAAGTTTAGGGTATCCCTGGGTGGCTCAGCGGTTTAGCGCCTGCCTTCACGCCCAGGGCATGATCTTGGAGACCTGGGCTTGAGGCCCACATCAGGTTCCCTGCATGGAGCCTGCTTCTCTCTCTGCCTATGTCTCTGCCTCTCTCTGTGTGTGTCTGTCATGAATAAATAAATAAAAATATTTTTTTAAAACCATAAGTTTACAATGTAACATCTATTTTATAAGTAAGGATCTCTGTGTCCACTACTTCGGTGAAGAACTGGAACACCAGCAGCATGTTAGAAGCCTGGGAAGACTTATCAGGTCAGTCAGGGAAGGGTTCTCTGAGGGATGACATTGGATGAGAAGTCTGATTTAAATGTGAAGATCTGGGAGGGATGGCATTCCAGATAAAAAGAACAGTAAGGGTAAAGTCTCTTAAATAGGAAAAATCCTGATAAGGACCACAAGAAAGCCCATAAGACTAGAGCAGAATGGATGAGAAGTGTGGTTGAAGATAAAGTCACATATAGGCACAAACAGATCATGGGGCATCATAAACCATGATAGGGAGTTTAGATTTTATTTTAAATATAATGAAAACTACTAGAAGATTCTGAGTAGGAGACTATCTGATCTTATATACCTTTGAAATGATCATTAAAGTCATTATCTGAGGAATTGACAGAAGATACTATGGGGGAACAAGGAGACAAATTAGGGAGCTATTTCAATATTCTAGACTATTGGTTATTAGTGTTGTGAATGAAAAATGATTGCATCCTAGATATTTTATAAGATAAACAGGATTTGCTAATGGGCTGGCTATGGGGTATGTAAACAAAAAAAGAAAGAAAGAAAAAGAAAGAAATATTGACCAAGATGACTCTGAGATTTTCAACCCATGCAATTAAATGCTTAGTGGTGCCATTGACCTGAATCAGGGTACCCTGAGGAAGGAGCATATTTAAGAGAAAACATGGATAGAAAAGTTATGTTTGAAGTGTGTATTAGATATTCAAGTGGAGATGTTGAAGAAGCGATCAAATATTAAAGATTGGCATTCAGGGGAAAGATTAAAGGGACTCAATAGTGAAAATGTTCACCTAGGAAGTGAGAGTAGATTGAGACAGCAGGGAAACAAGTCCTTTGGATCTCCACAATTTATAAATAAGGAAAAGAGGGAGAAACAAAGAAGACAAACCAGTGCACTAGGAGAAAAACCAAATCAGCATGTTGTGTCCGAAAACAGTGAAGGAAGATTTTTAAGACTAAGAAAGTGATCAGCCAGGGTGAAAGGCTGTTGGGAAGATAAGAATTGACCACCAGGTTTGACAAGACTTAAGCTGTTAGTAACTAGTAATCCTAAAAAGATCAGTTTCTTGGAGAAGTGGGAACAAAAGCCTGATTAAAATTGTCTAGAGAAAGAGTGAGCAGAGAAGGCATAAAGAGTTTAATGGGTTTGCTAAAAAGGGGAGTTACAGGTCAGAAGCTATGTGGGAATAAGAGGTCTAGAGATTATTTTAAGTCTTGAGATAATACAACATGTTTGTATACTGAAAGGCACAGTCCAATAGACAGAGTCTGATGATGCAGGAGATTCAAGGCATAATTGTGAGGCACAGCTCTTGGGTGGGCTAGAAGGGACAAGACCCAGTACACAAGTGGAAGAATTGCCTTACATGGTAACAAGGACAGTTCATCCATCACAGCAGAAGGAAAAGCCCAGGAATATAGATTTTTCATGATGTGGGCCCCAACCACATTTTGAGAAATACTAATTTAGATAAGCACTTCTAATACAGGGAAGGAAAGAAAATAGATTCATTCATGCATCAACATGAGATGAGGAGGGAGAAGGAGATGTAAAAGAAAGCAAAAGAAAAAAAAAAAAAAAAGAAAGCAAAAGGACCCCACAAGGACTGCTCCACTTAAGGGCAACCTGGACTATTGGCATCATCCCTAAAATGGAGATGTGACTCAGAAGCAGAAAAAAGTACAATGAGATTTTGCTCCCACCACTCAAATTCTATAGAGAGCATACTTCAGCCCTCTGCCCATCATCACCCTCTCCTAGAACAGTGCCAAATCCCTTCCCATTTGCTCCAGACCAGCAATGCTTAACATTCTTGTGGTCACAAGCTGAACTGAAGATCTAATAAAAGTTTTGAACCTTCTTCTCAGAAAAAAGTTACACAGTCACCAGCACTTTTTGTTTGCAAGCCACGGACCACTTTGGTTAAGCAAAAATAATTTAAGAAAGCTATGAGGGAGTTTACAGGTACAATGGGGAATTTATCAGCTAAATTGACTTAAAATAGGAATCAGGCAATTCTAAAGCATCCCAGTTATAGGAATTACTTGGGGCACATCTGCTAGAATGGATAAACTCCAAATGATTTTAGTCTTACATTGCCTGGTTCATGATTTAAATTCCAAAAGTTTACCATGGGCCATATGCCTTGGCCTGGGCTGGAGATGTATGGGGTACCTTTATTAATAGCTTACTAGAGTATATCTAGTGAGGAAGAACTCGTACTCCAAAAATCAATCAGGCTGCTATTATTAAAAGAATGTGGAATGCAGCATCCTAGAGTACAAAAAAAAAAAAAAAATCTAATGTTTCAACTGCACTTAAGTACAAAATTTTACATATAATTTTGAAAAGTTCCCAGACCCTCTGAAACCCATATGTGTATCTTCTGGGATTCTTGTACCCACTAGGTAAAGAACCCCTAGTATAAACCTAACTATTATATATATTTTTGTTATCACCTCACTGAATGCTTAGGTTATTGTGGAATAAGGAAGGAAAGTAGTGACTTCCTTGCCCATCTCCTCCACTTCTCCCAGTTTCAAAAGGTTGTGTGGTTAATACTCTCTTGAAGGAGAAAAATCACATTTAACTGGTGGCACAATGTTATTATAGCCCCAAGTGATACAGGAAAAGAGCTCAAGCTCTCAAACAAGAGGATCAGTGTTTGAATCTTGTGGCTACACATCATAGACCAAAAGAACCTCAACTTGAGACCCTCTTTGAATATTAGGTCTTTCTCCTTAAATTGCCCTACTTACCTCAAAAGATTTTGTGAGGCTCATTAAATACTTCAGAATACATTTAGTAATCTATAAAGTTATGAACAAGTTTTAGATATAATCTACACAGATATATATCAATAGATGATAGAGTGTGAGAGTGCTTCATTGGTGGTCAAGCTTGATTAATAATAGATATATATGGAAATTTATTTTTCACCCAAATTCTCAGATTTCTTCCTAGGCCTATAAAAGGAACATCTCCAGGGATGGGGAAATACATCCATGCATATATGAAAAGATTTTCACTTATTTTGAAGTTAGCTAGATTTGGGATCCCACCACGTTTCAGATCAGAATTATTCATAGTGCTCTCCTGCATGTTGTTGATTCTGAAAAAAGTCAGTATCACTTACTATTTGTGAGACCATCTAGACTTTGACTAGATAAAGAAAGATACAATTAACTTACTTCACACTGTAACATATAGCCAATCATACACGGTCAGAGAATCCAACAACCTCGCTGAAGAAGTGCCAGTGTAGCAATAACTTACTTAGAACAAATTCTGCTCTCATTTAAATGCTAAGAACCATTAAAGTACGATTTTACAACTCATGATCATTTTACACACCATCGATTTATGAGTATAGCTGTTTCCACAGTTTGAAAATTTTGCAGAGAATCTATAGCTTCCTGTCTTCTAATATGGAGATGATGTAATGTATTTCTCATCTGGGGGAGAATGAGAGAAATTAATAAGAATGTAAAATATGGGACTCCTGGGTGACTCAGCAGTTGAGCATCTGCCTTTGGCCCAGGACGTGATCCTAGAGTCCCGAGATCGAGTCCCACATGGGCCTCCCTGCATGGAGTCTGCTTCTCCTCCCTCTGCCTATGTCTCTGCCTCTCTCTCTCTGTGTGTCTCTTGTGAATAAATAAATAAAATCTTTTACAAAAATGTATAATATAAAATAATGGTGCTAGGCTTAGCCATAACCACATTCTTTACCATCAGATGTAGCTTTATAATTAAGGTACAAGAATTAATTTTTTTCTTCAATCTTCCTTAAAGGATAAAGAAATTGCAAAGTATTTAAAAACAAAGACAGAGGAGGCCTTCCATAAATACTTTGAGTTTTCTCAACCTTCTCCGATCTCAGCTCTGCACTGTTTTTTGCTAGATCTTAATGATGTCCTCACACTATTTTGCATTTTCTAAAATGTTAACTTTTATAACATAAGCTGTAGATATGCAGGACCTGTCATCTTTCTTGTACTAAGTTTTCTTCCTGAGAGTGAAGTTCACTTTAGTTCTATTTTCCAGATGGAATAAAGGCAGCCTATCTCCCCTGAGTACTCTGTATTAGCCTTCCAAATGGCTGCTTCCAGAAAGGAGCACTGATTTACTCCTTGCTAACATCTACTAAACAGAAGGCCATCTTAGAGATGCTAACGTGGAGTCAGGAATACCATAAGTTAAATGCAGATCCTTGAATTAATCAATAAAAATCAAGTTTTAACATCTTAAACAAAACTGACTGAAAGTATAAATAAAGAAAAATACCTCTTGGCATAACTAGGGACTCCCACCCCTTTATAGATGGAGGTGCAAAAGACAGCCCCCAGTACTGCACTGTACAATGACGAAACCTCCTCACCAGAGATTAGAAAGAGTTCAGTCTCTCTTCTTCCTGGAATTCTCTTTCCTAAATGTTCAAAAAGCCCCTAAAACTGCTTTCTGGAATCCAAAGTTACAACTGATGTACTCTCAGATCACACAGAAGCCAGAACTCCCTTCAGGCTGATGGAGACCCAACAGTAATGAAGGTTGGGTTTCTCCAGAAGTTGGCACAATGCTGCTTTGCCTCCATGATCAAGACAACACACTGACCCCTAATGTCACTAATTGTTGATACTGTCACTGGTACCAGAATTCGTAGTCACATGGATAGAGTTGTAAAGGGCCACTCCTGGTGGTTCTCCCCCTGTTGTTAAACCCTTGACACTTCCAGGGAGATCTGGAGGATTTGTTGAAACACAAAATGCTTTCTCAGAGACTGAGTCAATAGGTCTGGAGTGGGACCTAACAACATGCATTTCTGGCCAGTTTCTGGGTGACTCTAAGGCTGTTATTTTGTGGAAGTCTGTACTTAGAAAAGCCTCTTTCCAAGAGAGTCTAAAGAAGTTTTCTGTTTATTTCTGTGTTGCTTCTCTAAGGACATAAACCCTTGCTGGTCCATCCCAAAGCAAGAGATCTGGGCTGAGCCACCACCTCGGTGGAGACTACTGGCCGAACTGCACTAGTTCTTTTTGGACGAGGGAGGAAGATCCTTCTCTGGGCTGGCTTCCCTGCACTGCAGTTCTTAGAATCAGCCACTCAGACACTTTCCCAGGACCCAAGTCTGTTACCTGAATGTAGATATGTCTACTGCCTCACAGACCCTAGAAAACTCATGGTTCTTTAACCATCTGTCTTGTCACCAAGGCCAATCCTATGTTTTTAGTCTTTCTACCTTCTACAGTAATTTTTCTCATCATTTTATCATTGACATTTTTATGACTACTCTGCCACTGGGCCTTACTTAGGACCAACTAGGCTACTTCTGTAAGTTTTTTTTAACACTCATCTTCTGTCGTGGAGGGTCCCTGGGCTTCTCATGTGGTTTAGGTCTCCCTTGTCATAGCAACCTTCTCCCTTGTCACGCTCCATGTTTGAGGTGCCAGAAATAGACACGTATGACTAAAGGCCATTAATAGATTTTATCAATTTGGGTGAAAAACTCTATTTAATAATACAATACATTTTTGTAAAGACACGTGTACACACACACAGGAAAAAAGAAATTGCATATTTTACAGTAGAACAAAGGAAAAACATGCAGTTTCCCTTTGTAATGAGATTGCTGTTAACCTAGCAAGCATTCCATGCAGAATAGTGGATTAAGCATTAAGTTATTCAGGAATCAATAGTTGTTGGTAACATTGCATAATACATCCTAACTCCTGACACTCAGTAATAAGCATTGTGATGTTAGCACACATGTGAGCCTCATTCCCAAGTAGATAAGTAGACAGGTAAATCTTTTTTGATTGTTGACCTTTGTTATTTCACCATGGTGTTTAATTAATATAGACCCCAAGTAGGCTTGGAAATAAATGTTAATGATAACAAAACCCTTCCATTCTGGCCAACATTTCCTTATTTGATATGTATAGAGTTTTAAATGCATAACAATGAGCAAAATTTCCTCAAGGTTATTCACTACCAGTGTTTACTCTGTTAAGTGCCTTAAGGCATTTTCAGCACAAAAGGTATCATACAAAATATTAGTTTCTATTTCTGTTGTTAATCTAATAGCTAAAACACCTTCAGATATGGTTTAAAGTAAGAAAAAATCACTCAGCATCTATCACAGGTCAACAACAATAAGGTAGTAAATAAAAAATTAGTAAAATCTAAGACTTTTCTATTGTGGGGACGTCTGGGTGGCTCAGCAGTTGAGCGTCTGTCTGCCTTTCAGCTCAGGGCATGATCCTGGGGTCCTGGGATGGAGTCTCACATCGGGCTCCCTGCATGGAGCCTGCTTCTCCCTCTGTGTGTCTCTGCTCTCTCTGTGTGTCTCTCATGAATAAATAAATAAAATCTTAAAAAAAAAAAAAGACTTCTCAAAAAAAAAAAAAAAGACTTCTCTATTGTGGACAAGAATCATATATGTATTTAATAATTTAAACATATAAGCACAACATAAAAATATCATTAATACTCTTTTTAAATTGCATCTTCATAATTCTCGTTTTTCAGATATTGAAGAGTAAGCTTTGATTTGTTTTCATACATTTGTACAAGTAGTACTCATTTATGTATGGGTTTGCATTTATTAATTTTTTTCTTCTGTGAAATATAACAAATAGTTATATGCACAAAATAACAATGTAGAATTCAAAGAAGTACTGCAGAGGGAAGATCTATCTAACTATAATCCAGGTCAATGCAGACTTTCAGGATAGGCCATTATTCTGCAAGTCAACAGACTGTGTCAGCACAGAAAGCCTCCCATCTCTGAGTCCTAACCCTCTTCTCCACAGGTAACAACTAACCTCAACTAGATAGTAATCACCTCCCTGCTATCTAAGCTTGCATCCCCGAAACACTGGAGTTTGGCTTTTCCTCCTTTTTGAGCTTTATGGAGATGGAACTATACACCACGTATTCCTTTGTGTTTGGCTTCTTTTACTTCTGTTTTATTTGTGAGATTCATCCATGATGAGTATGTAGATGTAATTCATTCATTTTCATCGATTTTCATTGCTGTAAAGTATTTCATTGTATAAGGTGACACAATTTATTTATGCATTCTATTGTAGGTGGACAATTGAGTTGTTTAGAGTTTGCAGCCATGAAAATGTGAAACACTGTAGGTGTTTGGAGCAATATATTTTTCAGTAAATCAACAGCAGAATGTACAACACATCCCAACGCCATACCCTGAGTGTTGAGAACTGTGAGGCTAGCCCAGATGTAAGCATCATTATTAAGGATGTAAATAGAAAGATAATCTTTGAACATAATTTCTGGCACAAACACAACAGAATTTCTATAGAGTATATACCTGGACAAGGAATTCCTGAGTCATAGAGCATGTGTCTCCAACTTTGCGTGGATTATAACAAGGTGTTATATTAATATACACTTTCACCAGCATTAAATAAATGTCTCTCTTGCCCTTCTTTCAGGTCTCAACTCAAATTTTATCTCTTTGTGCCTCCTTTCCTGGTCATTCTAGTTTAAGTAGCTGTTCTATTTAAAGTGCTCAACTCCCTTTCTCTTTAGACCATTACTCTAGTTTATTTTCTTAAAGCTACTTCTCACCATATGAAATCATCTCTTTTGTTTCTGCTCTCCTTCATGAGAGAAGGACTTTATCTTGCCCATGACTGGCACATAATATCTGGAACATAATAGACTCTTGATAAATATTTGTTGAGCGAATAGTTGGGAACTTCCTGTATATCATAAATATTCACAATAATGCTAGTAGAAAAGACTTTACAGAGTATAAAATTTGACTCTCCTCTTTGCAAGGAGCAATGCTTTTTGAATAAGAGTTTCATGCTCCATTTAATATATTTAATAGGCAGTGTTTGGGAAAATAATTATCCAGTTAGATTTTCCTGTAATATGGCCATCATGACGTGTTGAATAGTTTTTCCAGTCTCATGAATATAAGTGGACACCAGCATTTCATATCCACAGTGAGAAAACATGTGCCTATAAATCAAGTCTTCTTATTTTTTTAAGTACAGTCTATAATAATCAATTGACATGCCTGCTATAAATAATAATGCATGGTTTCTCAAGGAACCTAGCATGTAATTGATTCTCTGATCTGAAGAACTATTGATCTGTGGCTTTTTGATATCTATGGAATCCCTCAACCAACTTTATTGTTTTGTTTTTAGCTAGCACATGAAATAAAGGTTCATGAATCTTCATTGTGCATCTGGCCTCTCTTGAATAGAGAAGTAGCAGTGTGTGATTCTTGGAATATGCTCAGCCCTTATCTTTGCATTTCCACTGTAAGGTCACAGTGACAAAACACCCTGTGAGGTAGCTGACCATGAGCTCCTTTTGTATCCGGAGCCATCCCCATATGAATTCAAATACTTGAGGAAGGCAATGATGTATTAGGCTGTGTTTTCACAGCACGCAAAAGAAAAAATAAAAGCACAATAGGCTATCCCAGAAGTCTCAAATGACCAAATTCCAACATGGCCACATAATAGAGAGGTATATTTATGCTCTAAGTTCTTGACTGTTTCTTAGTTTCTTTTCTTAAGGAGTGATGACCATATGACCTTACTACCCTGGCCACAGTTCATTTGTACAAGGCTGGGTGCCTGATTAAAGGCAGGCCAGAGCATAAGAAATAGCATGAGACCTTTGCCAGCCCAACTACTCTACTCTACTTGGGAAAGTGACTAACGGAGTAAATCAGATTATCTCTCTCGCAGACTTTAAATGCAGAGCATATGTAGCATTAGAAGAAGATGGAGGATTCATGATAGAATATAAGATTTTAATTACATAACTTGGAAAATGTAAATCACAGTTTTATTTCTTCTATAATCCTGCAAATATTAAAATTATTCATGAAGATCAAAATAAGAACAAATGAAAATCAAAAGCATTATCTCAGGCAGAGATCTACTAATCTCTGATTCAAGACCCTATGCACCAACATTTGCCTGGACAATGACACAATTATCAGTTGAGAGAAAAGGCAGGGGAGACAGAAATCCAGAGAAAAGATAGGGAGCACAAGCCATGAGGCAGTAGAAGCTGTAAGGTAGTTAGAACCATGACTAAGAAAAAATAAGGAGGTAGCAAGTAGGAGATTAAAGAATGTTAGTTGTTAGAGCTAAAGAGATTGTGACTGAGGATAAAAAAGCAGTCATAATGGTGAGCTATTAAGATAAGCAACAATAGCTAGAGACAAAAAACTATCACCAGATCACACTGAATCACAAAAGTTCTTAGTTTTCTGGAAGCCTGATTGTGTGGCTGCAGTGTTTATTGGTCATCCTTTCATTAAAAATTCAGTGTGCACAACAATCGCTTGGGATGTGAAACAAAAGTCTACTACCTCCAAGTCCAATAAGTTTCTGATCTAATAGATCAAGGGCATGACTTTGGAATCTTCATGTTATATATCTGAGCCTGATCTTCCAATGAATCACCCCTTAAGAAACATTAAGATAACCTAAGATTGTAAACATTCCTTGAAACTGGAAAGAAAAATCTATCTAATATAGATCCTATGTGTGACTTTAATTTTGCAAACATAGCCCAGAGTTGGAGCATCTAAAACACAATGCTGTATTGGTTTTATAATTATTTTCTCATTAAATCTTACTGCTAGAAATGCTACATTTCAAGTATTTTGAGATAAAAGGCCCTTCCCATCTTGATCTCAATGGACTGTGCCAAGTTTGTCTTCCTCTGTTACCTCAAAGGACTCTCCTCCAGCTGAACTCATTGACTCCTAAACACAGAGCAAATTTTTTTCATATCTGAACCAATCCATATCCCTACACACCATATCCCACTATTTGGGAAATAAGAGTGAGCCCTAGGGTTGACCTATGTGGAATATTGAGTGAGGACAGTGTTGGGTCCCACAAGACTGGGGGTTGGAGTGGAAACTAGAATTTGGAGTTTGGGGGTTGGAATGGAAACTAGAACTTCCTGCTGGAGACAGTCTAACAGGTCAAGAATCAAGACAATAGTCAAGTCAAAGTCTAGTGGTAAACATATTTTAAGACTGAAGAGAGCAAGTTCAAAGACCAATGCAGAAGCTGGAGGCCGCAATCAAAGCAGAGTCTCAGAATTGGAAGGATAAACAGGCAGAAATAGTCCAAGTAAGAAAGTCCTGGGCAGGGACACCTGGGTGGCTCAGTAGTTGAGCATTTGCCTTCAGCTCAGAGTGTGATCCCAGAGACCCTGGATTGAGTCCCAAATCAGGCTTCCCACAGGGAGCCTGCTTCTCCCTCTATGTCTCTGCCTCTCTCTGTGTGTCTCTCATAAATAAATAAATAAAATCTTTAAAAAAAGAAAGAAAGAAACAAAGTCCTGGGCAATTTCAGGCCAAATGGCACAAATACCACTGGGTAATTGTGACTTAAATCCATGGTCTACTGGGTACACAGTAAATGGGTGATTCAAGCTAGATTAAAGGTCCTTGTGTACTAACCCATCTCCTCATAGCCAGTCTAATTCTCAGACCCCCATGGGGCTGGGACTTTGCCAAGATGGGCTTTGCCTAGATACTAGTGCTATTTGTGGGCAGAATTTCCTTATGCCATTTTACTGGTAAGTACCTACTTGCGGATCGATGTCTCCATAGCCTCATCTATAAAATGGGAATGAATTATAATGTAACTAATCCACAAATTAGTGAGGATTAAAGAATTAAGAGATAATGGATATGCTGGCAAGCACCCCCAAATTGTTATTATTATTGACTCCATTGTTGTTGTTGTTGTTGTTGTTGTCTGTCATTGTTGCTGTAATTAACTAGTATCTGTGTACAATGGATTATCTTTGCATCTTTTTCTTTTATGCTGGATCTATTTATACAGATTTTTTTGCCAAGCCCATTTCATATGTTGTCTGTTTCCCTCTAGATGTTATATCACAAACTGAACTCCCTCCCACCAACCTCTATGTCTCATCCTGGTGTTCGATCCACAGTATGATCTGAATATTGGTGTTCCCCAAAATTCATATGTTGAAATCTTAATACCCAGTGTGATGGTATTAGGAGGTGAAGCTTTGGGAGGTGAACTCTCATGAATGAGATTAATGACCTTATAAAAGAAAGATGCCCAAGAGATCTCCCTCACTCCTATCTACCATTTGAAGATGATACTACCCATGTATCTCACAACCATGTGAGAGGTCCACAGTCCAGAAAAAGACCTTCATTCAACTCTTGGCACCCCCATCTCAGAGTATCCAACCTCCAGAAATGTGAGAAGTAAATTTCTGTTGTCTGTAAGCTACCTAGTTTGTTGTATTTTGTTATAGCAGTCCAAATGGACGAAGACAACCCACTACCTACCACTTCCTGATAGCATTACCTGTCCCACCAGGTAATAGGTCATTCACACTTAGGTCCCCTTCTCCCTTCCCCTACACTTTTGAAGGCCTAACTAAAATACTTTCTTTTTCCTAAAGCCTTACATTACCCAAAGAGTTATCCCCACTCTCTGGAATGCCTACTGTATGTAGTCTGAATAATTAATCTGCCGAATTAATGACTTACCACCTTGTGAAATCTTTCTAAAGAATTTTTTGAACTGTATTTAAATAGTGTATTATTATTTAATTTATCACACATCTGCCTTGTGTTCCCAATAAGATAGTACTCTCCTTGATGACAACAACTATATCTTATTCATCTTTGTGCGCCCCACAGCTAAACACCATGCTTTGCATAGAGCTCAATAAATATATGTGTTTGATTTGAAATGCTTAAGTTAGAATACCATAAAGCACTACACCATTCCACACTCTGAGGAAGTCATTAAGATTTAAAGAGGCCATTAAGGACTAATCCTATAACTGAGAGAAGAGTAAATTGCTTACTTTTAAGCAGATGTGCTAACTTTCTAGGCCACTAAGGTTTTATTTAAGCATTTACTATAAGTAAATTACTAAATGGATCCAGGTAGCTCAAAAAGGTTAATACCTGTCACTTCCTCTTATGAGGTTAGCTATGTCTCTTCTTCACTCTTAACAACTCAGCCAAGTTCATCTACTGCTTATAAGATATTGAAAATTCTATTTACACAGAATAACCAACTGGACTGATCTTATATAGCTGAACAAAGCAGTCCTATAAACTATAGGATTGAGTGTACTGCTGGTATCCAGTTGCTACTGACTTGCCAGGATATTTATGTCACTCTTCTCTTCCTCTTACCTTATACTCCAAAATGCTCATATGTAACATGGGAGAACCAATAAATGAATCAATTCAATTGCATTCCCTGTTAAGTGATGCTGGAACTGCACTCAGGAATAGGGAGATAGATTTAAAACATGAAAACATCATACCTGCTTCATGGAACTGCCATCTTAGTTGGGGGTGAAGGGGTGAGGAGGGGTGTGAGATAGAAAACACATGAGCAGGTAGCCCGGGTGGCTCAGCAGTTTAGCACCGCCTTCAGCCTAGGGCGTGATCCTGGAGACCAGGGATCAAGTCCCACATCCGGCTCCCTGCATGGAGCCTGCTTCTCCCTCTGCCTGCCTGTCTATCTGTCTCTCTTTCTCTCTATCTCGTGAATAAATAAATAAAATCTTTAAAAAAAAAAAAAAAGAAAAGAAAACACATGAACAATTACATACAATGTGGTACATCCCATAACAGTGATGCTTGCAAAGAAAAGTGAAGCGTCCTACCAGCTTCAGGGGAGAAATGGGAGCAGCAGACATTTGAGCCCTGCCTTAAGGGGTTATTAGGAATTCTCCAGGGGAGACAAGAGAACAAAAGGCATTTCAAAAAGAGAAAGGTAGACAAACAAAGAAATGATTTGACTGGGAAATGGCAAGAATCATGGAAATGCAGGGCAGAAAGAGACCTTAGACATACATTTTTTAAAAGTTTTTATTTATTTACTTACTTGAGAGAGAGCATAGGTGCATGTGACTGTGAGCAAGGGGGGCAGAAGGGAGGCAGAGGAGAGAGGAAGAGGGAAAGAATCCCAAGCACACTCCCTGCTGAGCTCAGAGCCCTTGAGGTGTAGAAGAGGATCCCCACCCTGAGATCTTGACCTGAGTGGAAACCAAGGGTCCTACATTCAACTGTTTGAGCCAGTCAGGTGCCCCTCTTAGATGTACTTTAAACTCTGAATTTCAGACACCAAAAAACAAGAATGAAAATGAGGCCAAGGGATGTTAGGTGGCACATGGTCACACAATTAAGAATAAAGGCAAATCTTGAACCTGCATCTATCTGATGTATGCCAAATCTTAACCTACCTTGATAGATTCATACTTAATAGACGTCCAATGAAAGAAGGAGGATTGGTAAGTGAATGCTGCCCAAATGGAAGTTCCCCACCAGTTGTGCTCATTTGCTTACTCAACAAACATTTATTGGCATCAACTATGTGCCAGGTACTCCACTGAGAGGTAGGAAGCTAGGACTGCAACAATGACCAAGATAGACATAGCCAGGATCTCTCAGAAGTAACAAATTAGTGGAGGATGGCACAAGTAGGCAGTTAGAATCAGTTTCAAGGTTGTGGAAGGGGAAGCAGAAAGTGCTATGGAAAAACAAAGCATATGTGAGAAATCTAGAGGTTGAGAAGAGTTAGCAAGTGTTCCATGAAGAGATAACAGCACAGGTAAAGACCCAAAGACAAACAAGCATCTAAAAATTAAGAGAGTGCAGCATGCACAAGGAAAACTGAAATATGTTGTATTTTAAGGTACATATAAACTATGGAAGTATGCTTAACTTCCTTCCTCCCCAACCACCCCTTAGCCAACTCCCACTCATCTTTCAAGCTGTGAAAGGCATGTTACTGCCTTGCCTCCCTTCTCTGACACCCTCAAAACTGGGTCCCCTTAGTGTCAGGGGTTTCTTGTCACTACAGACTACAATTGCTGATTTATTTTCTGGCTTTCCAACCAAACTCTAAACTCCTTAGAGCAGGTGCAATTACCTGGCCCACTGTTGCATCTCCATAGCTTGTACAGTGTCTTGCACAAATATTCATTGGGGCTGATGCATATAGATTATGGTAAACTAAAAAATATGCCCCAAAGATAACCAAATCGTAATCCCTGGAACCTGTCAATATTACCTTACCGGGAATAAGGGTACTCACAGATGCAAATCAACTAAGGATCTTGAGGTGGGGAGACTATCCTAGATTATTCAGGTGAGCCCTAAATGCAATCACAAATGTCCTTATAAGAGCAGCACAGGGAGAGATTTGACTACAGGCGGAAGAAGAAAAGTCATGTGACCCCAGAGGTAGAGCTTTGAGTGATGCAGCCACAAGCCAAAGAATACCAGCAGTTGCCAGAAGTTGGAGGAGGTGAGGAACAGATTTTCCCCATAGAAACTTCAGAGGGAGCACAGGCTTGCTAACACCTTGATTTCAGCCCAGTAATAATGATTTTGGACTTCCAGCCTGCAAAACTGTGAGAGAATAATTTCTCCTGTTTTAAGCCACCGAGTTTGTGGTAATTTGTTATAGCAGCCACATATATTAATACAAATACTACACTTAGCTTTTTCCATAAGGATTGTTTTGAGTTTGCCTTTAGCAATTAATCCTTTGTTTTTGTTTTTGTTTTTTTTTTTATCTATCTCAAAACTTGTTTTTTTTTTTTTTTTTTTTTTTAAATTAGGCCATCTTTTAAATTGAAGTATAGTTGACATATAATGTTACTTTCATTTCAGGCATACAACATAGTGATTCAACAACTGTATTTGTTATGCTACACTCACCACAAGTGCAGCTACCATCTGTCACCATACAAACACTATTACAATATCATTGACTATATTCCCTATGCTGTACCTTTTATCCCCATGACTTATTCATTCCATAACAGCAATTAATTCCTTTGGATAGATTCCTAGAAACAGAATTATGGGTCAAAATATATGACCATCTTTTTAGGCTCGATGAAGATTACTAAATTGATCTCCAAAAACAATTTATATAAACACCAATAAAGTAAGGGAATATCTATTCACCATACCCTCTTCATCACTAAATATTTTCATTAATTCTAATGTTATCTTGACATGCAGAAATGGTATATCAATCTTGTTTTAATTTACATTTCTTTGGTTGCTAATGAAGACAAATATTTTGTCATATTTGTTTATCAGTTTTATTTCTTTGGTATGTGCATGAAGTTAATTTTTTAAGAGAGTTTTGTATATATTCTTCCTATAGTAAAGATACTAATTTTGTTTCTTAAATTTGCTAAAAATACTTTTCCTACTCAGTTGTTTGCCAATTTATTTGGATTTAGGTTGGGGGGGTTGTTTTTTGTTGTTTGTTTTTTGTTTTAAAGGGACTGTGCAAAACTTTTATCTGAAGGAATAAGAGTTTTGTTTTTTTTTTTAATTTTTTTCCTTGGTACTTTCTTTTGCTTTTAAACTTAAAAAGTCCTCCCTTTCTAGAACCCAGATAAAAAGGTAGTTCTATTTTCTGTTAGATTATCTGTGGGTTGACTCTGTCTAACTCTTCTATCTGCCTGAAATTCACTTTTGTATATGCTGCACAGTGAATAATTAGACTGATTGTTTTCACAATACAACAATGCCAATTGTTGCACCATTTCTTGAATAACCAGCTTGTTACCCCGCTGTTTCGTAATGCCTCTTTTGTTATGCATTACATTCTCATATATATTGGTATCTATTTCTGACCTCTACATTGTATTACTCTGATCCTACCATCTATTCTAACACTACTATCATACAGTTTTAGATACTGTATTTTGAAATTTTTCAAAATGGTAGGTCTCATCCCCATCCATATTACTTCTTCTTTCTGAAGTGTCTCTTTGTTTTTCTAATCTTTTAATAAGTTTTTATTTTTTTAAAAAAATATATATTTTATTTATTCATGAGAGACACACACACACATACACAGAGGCAGAGAAACGAAGAAACCGTATGATGATTGTCCTTCTCTGATTTACTTCATTCAGCATAATACCCTCCAGTTCTATTCACATCAAAGCAAATTATGGGTATTTGTCCTTTCTGACGGCTGGGGAATATAAGAAATAGTGAAAGGGATCATAAGAGAAAGGAGGGGAACTGAATGGGAAATATTAGAGAGGGAGGCAAACCATGAGAAACTTTTAACTCTGGGAAACCAACAAAGGGTTGCCGAAGGGGAGGTGGGGGGATTTGGGGTAACTGGGTGATGGGCACTGAGTAGGGCACTTGATGGGATGAACACTGGGTGTTACACTATATGTTGGCAAATCGAACTTTAATAAAAACAAATTTTAAAAACAAGAGAGACATACAAAGAGGGAGAAGCAGGCTCCCCACAAAGAGCCAGATGTGGGACACTATCCCAGGATCCTAGGATCACTCCCTCAGCAAAAGGCAGACACTCAACCCCTGAGCCACCCAGGTATCATTTTCAGTAGCTTTTTAAAAACTATTTTTTTTCAAAAGCTATTTTAAAATAATTTCATATTCTTTTTTTTAATTTCATATTCTTTTAACATGAATTTACTCCAGAGGTCTCTCCACAGCAGAAGGGATAGTCACAGATCCATAAGTGTGTATAAATAGAACCATTTTTAGTAATTCTAAAGAAGAACTAAAAATAAAGACCACTTTTTGTCCATTTAGTGTCTGTGTTATGTAGAGTAGTTTTTTTATTTGTCAGTAAAAAACAAACATGTCCAGGAATTATAGCTAATCTTCTTTTAGTGAGCAAAATTATTGCTAACATCCACTCCACTCTCGCTCCCCATGTACACACACACACACACACACACACACACACACACAGTAGCAAATTTTAAAAGACTTTAAAATATATGATTTAAAGAGTGGTTCTCCTCTGAGTAAGGTGAACAGAGCCAGAGTCTTTTATAGGACTCTCAAGTTCCCCAAACTGGTGAGCTGTACTTGTGAGCCCAGAAATCACATGTGCACTTCAATAAAAATTAGGTCAGTAGAGAGGTTTGACTAGTGTGAGAAACCACTCATTTCCACATATTACTAAACATTTCACTATAACTTTGAAAATATAACTAAACAACCTTGCTGATTAGAGTTAGCTGATCTACTTGGCTCTTCCTTTTCATCTTTTGCCGTATGTAAACAAAGTTCATCCTTAGAGATCACCTATTTATGCAGTTAAATGCTATTCATTCTACCTATTTATGTAGTTATGTATCTTTAGTGAGCAAAGTCCTGGGAATATAAAAGTTAGTAAGATACAGATCCAGCCATTAAGAAGTTAAGACATAGCAAGAGAAGTAGACAAGTAAACAACCACAATAGAACCCTGAGATAACGCCTCTCTTCCTTCAAATGAAGTCAGCAAAAGTTTTTATCATGAGCATAAGGCAGGATAGAAACCACAAGAATCCCTTCTCTTAATCCTACTTCATGTTCTTTGAAATGACAACTGGCAACTCCTATGACTTCATAATAGGATGAAAATTATAATAGTAGATTATGGGAGCACAAAGGAAATATTTAACTGTGTCCTAAAGCATAAGTAGGAGGTTTTTTAATCTAAAGTTTTAAAATGTTTAAAATAAATAAAAATAAACAAAAATATTTTTTAAAAAGAACAGTAGGAGCTTTTTATTAATGTAGAAAAAAGAAGGGAAGCATTTCAGGAAAATAGGACATAAGGATGAGAGAACATAGAATGTCCTGGGAAAAGAAACTGCTTTCCCATAGCAAGTATAGAATTTCAGTTATATACCTATGTGGAAAAGATAGATACAGGGGTCAGGTCTTAAAAAATAAGTTGGAGATAGATTGTAAAAAAAATCTTCAAATGCATTTGGTCACTGTAAAATAAGGGAGTAAGATGACTTATTAACTCAGTCCTTTCCAACAGTAAAAACTGCCCCTACTCCACTATAAAACTATGATTGTGGAAGTCACACAGTTACATAAGTATTTTTTTTAAATGTTAAAATAAATGGGGTGCCTGGCTGACTCAGTTGGAAGAACATG
Source organism: Canis aureus (assembly GCF_053574225.1). Lineage (NCBI taxonomy): Eukaryota > Metazoa > Chordata > Mammalia > Carnivora > Canidae > Canis > Canis aureus. Next base: position 8,810,237 of record NC_135624.1, on the reverse strand, counting down.
CCAGTCTTAATCTTGGGGTTGTGAGCTAAAGCCCGATCTTGGGTATAGAGATTACTAAAAATAAAATCTTAAAATAAATAAACAAATAAATAAATAAAGTGTTAAAAGAAATACTGATGGTGGAGCATATGGCAGGTTGATCAAAGAGGATCGAGACTTGTGGCAGTAGTACCATTGGGATTGTTGCCTCAATTAAAGCAAGAAATGGGGATCCCTGGGTGGCGCAGCGGTTTGGCGCCTGCCTTTGGCCCAGGGCGCGATCCTGGAGACCCAGGATCGAATCCCACATCAGGCTCCCGGTGCATGGAGCCTGCTTCTCCCTCTGCCTGTGTCTCTGCCTCTCTCTCTCTCTCTCTCTCTATCATAAAAAAAAAAAAAAAAAAATAAAGCAAGAAATGCTGAGGGTCTGAAAGAAGGAATTAGCATTGGGTTATTGATTATAGGATTATTTGCAACATATAAAGGAGAGAAATCTGTGATTTGGGAAGAAAGGAAGAAAGAAAAGAAAAAAGGGAGGTAAGGAGGAGGAGAAAGAGAGAAAGACTATAAGTGACTAGAAACTAAGGGTTTGATTTTCAGGAAAGCATCAGAGCAAATTACATAAGGAGAGTGCTTCAGTTTTTGTAGTTCTTAAAGCCTATAGCATAAGATTGTCTGTAAGCAGACATTTGGGAATTGCCTTATGACACCAATACTCACACAACTGAGAGAATTAAAGCTGATAATTAAGGCTGGCAATCAGGATTTTTCAGCTCTTGTGGATTTAATAACCCTTAATTTGCAAATGCTTATGCCAGAAAGACTGCATCTTCAAAAAAATAAAAAACATGAAAACATAACTAATAAACAAACATCAATGTTTGATTAAATATCAGAGGAAGAATGAAAACCTGAAGAAAACATTCCAATGATCCAACATCTCCTAATAAAACAATAAGGAAAATGAGGACCAGAATGCTTCGCAGGATGCTTTGCAAGATGCTAGAAAGAACTGTGGTTAGGCCAAATCTCACTCCTTCCCCAAAGTCTCTAAAGAAGATATGTTTTTCTGGACTCTCTACCTAGGTTCCTGAATCCATTTCTTCCCATCTCCTCTGGTAACCTGTTATAAAAGTTTTTTCTTCTTCTGGGAGTTCAACCTCTTACTCTCTCCATAGGCTTCATTCAGAAGCCTAAACAAGCTCAAGTTCTTCTGTTTAAAAATATACATTCTTTGGCTTTTAATTCCCCACTAGCAACTCCTGTCCCCTCTCAGCAAGATACTCCAAAGAGTAGTCTTTCTTCCCTTATTGACTCTTCAGTGAATTGTAGTCAAGATTCTACTCTTTCTACTCCCTTGACACACTGCTCTGGCAAAGGTCATTGTTGACATCCTAACCCACTGCTCTCTTTTTATTCAACATCTTGACCTCTCTGAATCACCTGACCATGTTAGCACTGCCCTTCTTGGAACAACGCTTCTTTGGTAACAGAAAATAGCTCTCCCTGAGTCCCATGCTACTAATTTTTCACTCCACGTTGGTGTTTTTTTCCAGATGCCCTTCCTTCCCAATCCTCTAGTGTTGCTAATTGCCAGTGATGATCTCTGTACTGTTTTCCAACAGCCAGACACTAGTAACACATGCTAGTAACACCCAAATCCATGTCTCTAGATGAGACCTGTCTCCTGTGGTTCAGAGTATTTATTGCATTGCCTAAATTACTTACAGACAGCTCAAAGTCCTCCCCAATCTGTATTTGCTCCTCCTCTGAACTTTCCCCATCTCAGTGAATGGCCTGCCATCTATCCAGTCATCCAAACCAGGAATCTGGGAATCATCTTAGACTCTTCCCTCTTTTTAATTCTAATCCACAACTCAGGCCTGGCCATTCTACCTTTGCAAAATTATTTCTCCAGTCTGCTTCCTTCTTTCCATCCTTGTGGCTACTGCCTTATTCAATTCCACAGAAACAGTATTCTCAGGCTCTCTCTGTCTTCCATAACACCACTTTTATCCATCTACCATGTTATTGTTGGAATTTTTTCTCAAACCAAACTTCGAGCTCCACATCCTACTTTTGTGTCTACTCACCTACATTCTTTGGTCTGGAGCATCTTAGTCCCTGTTTACTAATAGAGCATTTACTCACTTTTCAGGGACATGTTAAGGATAACCTTCTCCATGCAGATTTCTTAGCCTTCCCAACTCCATAAAATTGAGACTCATCTTTCCACTCCCCTTGCATTCTGTGCTGACATATGTCATGCCACCCCAAACCTGTCACTGCACTTAGAACTCATTCTACTATATTCGAAGTTCCTCTAAATCTCTATAGGTTCCTTAATGTTGGAACTCGAACCTATTTACCTTTCTACTCTCAGCACAATCACCATGTGCAGTACATAGTTGACAAGAAAATAAGCTTGCTGAATGAGTTGGTAGCCCTTACACTGTCAGGAGAATAAAAACACCATCACAAAGGATAGTCCCTTGTCTAAAAATGGTACTAATATAGCACAGTAAAAATTGACTACATCAACGTTCATCCCTACCTCAAAATTTAATTCTGCTTCAAACTACAATCCTAACTAATAATAATGAACTATTAAATACTCACTGAATAACATGTTCCAGGGCAGATGGACAGCATGGATTTTCATGATAGCCTTGAGATTTGCTGTGCAATCCACTAAGACCCTTCCATTAACTGCAACCCCTCTACTCCTGCTCTCTGTAGAAACCATGTGCCTCTGCTGACCTTGAAGAGTTCTCTCCAGTTGCAGTTACACACCTGTGGGCCCCAAGCCATCTACATATATGCTGCAAGGAGCAGGTACAGCACTGTTTTATATCGATGCCCTGTGCTTCTGAAGGCAGCCCTGGTCTGGAGCCAAGCTCATACTGGGGTTCTACTGAAGAAGTTATCCAGTGCTCATGTCCTTGCCTTACTTTCTTTTAACTTTCTCTTCCTTCCCAAATCTAGTCTGACTACCTGAATATGACCCATTTTTTCCCCTGACCTTTAGTTCTTTCTCAGAGTTAACTCCAGGAGAATGTGCACCATATCCTATAAGCAAAGGAAGACAGCAGCCCCAGTAAAGAGGAATTCACTGGCATTTGGCAAGAATAACAAAACAGAGCCAGAAATGAGGTCCCCAGGAGCAGAGGTCAGAGATGAGGATCATGAAGAGCTACTTGCAGAAGCAGCTCAGTCTCAGATCTCGTTCCTTGGAATCAAAGATTACCTGACTCAAGGGGGAATTCGCTGGGTAGAGCTTCAGAAGTAGAGATGGGAGAGGAGACATGTCAGAATTAGAGGCAAGATATTTCAAAAAGTGGCCTCACTCCCAGGAATAGGCTCACGTGGTGTCACACAGGAAGCCCACTGTCAGACTCCCAAGCCTGTGCTAATGGGACACATCCCCTGAACCATTAAAGATATTTTTTTTTGGCATTTATTCTATGCAGAATTTACTCCCGGGACATAAGTTTTTGTTTCTTCAATTTCTTCTGGGATATCTTTTTCTTCTGTGCAACCTCCTCTTCTGGTTTAGGAACAATCTGCTCTTTTTCAGTAAGAATCATCTCAATGTGGCAGGGAGAGCTCAGGTATGGGTTAATCCAGCCATGAGCCCTATAAGTTCCATGTCACATCTTGGGGGCTTTGGTCACCTGGATGTGCTCAATGACCAGAGAATCTACATCTAAACCCTTAAGTTCAGCATTACTCTCTGCATTTTTAAGCATGTGCAATAAAAATTCAGCACTCTTCTTAGGCCACCGACCCTGTGTCCAGCCCCACTGTTTGGCCTGTGCACTCCACCATTGTAGCGACAGAATGGCACACACTGCTTCTGCAAAGTGCTATCTTTCAGATACTTGGTGGCTTTTCAGATACCCTTGATGGCCTGAGCAGTTTCACGCGTGTTTGTAAAGTGAACATGAAGATTTGAACCTCTCGATTTGCACAATTTTGTAGGGTTTTCTGGGTCCAGCGAGTAGCGAACCATTTTTGGAGGTCACCTCAGGCCGCTCGGGGGAAGAGAAACCATCAAAGGTATTTATTGGTGAAGATCAGCACCTGGATTGTAGGATGTGGTAACTGTTCATACCACCATTAGTATCTCACACTCGACCCCATTACGTCATCAGCCACTTGTTTCACCTAATATTTATCTTAATTGGTTTAAAATTTCACCATCCGAAGAAGCTTTTCATATTCTTCAAACCCTGTAAATTCATTGTGCTCATCTTCCTTATGAAGTTTTAAAGATGTTGATGGATTACTGTAATTGTTCCTAAGGAATTCCACTGTGAATCTTTCTTTGTGCTGAGAATTTTCTGGTATACTCAGCACTTATCCAGTATTTAAATAATAACTCTGATTTTAAAATGTCCTTACTCTGGAGTGACTCTGTTTTGCTTTGTTTTGATGATAAGCTCTGGTACTGTCTCTGGGTACACCTTCTCAATGTCCTCAACAGACCTCTTTTCCTCCACTTGACCTTAAACTCTTAGAATTCTGACATTCTGCTAAATATCCACAATGGATCAATTCCAACATCTTTCTTACCAACATACTGCGGCAGTAGTAGCTATGCTTTGTTTCCTATAAATACACACCAAAAGTCACACATAAAACCTGTTTTATTAGCATATTCAATAAAACAAAGAGAAACATTTACAGGTTGAAGGATTTTACTAAAAATAAATGTCCTATCATAAGAACCATGCAAGGAAACAAAACAGCATTAGAATTTTGTCAGACTTACACAAAAGACACATACTTGCACTCTGAAGGAACTTAGAAGAGATCAACAAGAACTTTGTTTACTTTTGTCATGTTTGTATTTAGAATTTCAAATCATTGATTCCACTTAGAAACTGCAGGATCAGGGGCACCTGGGTGCTTCAGTGGTTGAGCGTCTGCCTTTGGCTCAGGTGATGATTCCGGGGTCCTGGGATCGAGTCCATCATCAGTCTTCTCTCGGGAAGCCTTCTCCCCCTGCCTCTCTCTCTCTCTCTCTCTCTCTCTGTCTGTCTCTCTGTCTCTCTCTCTGTGTCTCTCATGAATAAATAAATAAAATCTTACAAAAAGAAAGAAAGAAGAAAGAAAGAAAGAAAGAAAGAAAGAAAGAAAGAAAGAAAGGGCGGGCAGGATCAGAGATTTTCAAATACATTCCGTGTTATATACATTGTCCTTCAAGAATACTCAATGTTGCTAAATTTACATCAAGTATTCTTGAGGGACAATATATATGAATCCTTCAACTGCATTAATATCTTACCAGACTGATCAGTTCCTTTTTTTAAAAAATGCTTATAATATTTGGAGAGTTTTAATTTTTTTTTTAATTTATTTATGATAGTCATACAGAGAGAGAGTGAGAGGCAGAGACACAGGCAGAGGGAGAAGCAGGCTCCATGCACTGGGAGCCCGACGTGGGATTCCATCCCGGGTCTCCAGGATCGCGCCCTGGGCCAAAGGCAGGCGCTAAACCGCTGCGCCACCCAGGGATCCCTATTTGGAGAGTTTTAAAATTGAAATCTGAACTCCCATAAGATATAGATTTGTTAGTTTTCCTTTGTCTCATTTTGTTGTGACTGTTCCATATGACATGTGCATGAATTGGTGCAAATTTCCATGGCTGCTGGAAATTGTAGCACATTACCCAGCTAATGAGGACTGAGATCAAGTCCTACCTGAATGATAATGTTCTTTATTGCAGAAGCTTATTGTTGTCAGTAAATAATGATACTAAATTGTTATACCTATCTCTAAAAAAGTAAAAAGCTAAGAATTTGGAGTTCAGAAATGGACTCTTTTAAGTCCTTAAATTTGGGCCTACAAACTTCATAGCATTATATTGATGAAGTCATGATTGCTTGTATTTCAAATGTTGAAAATCACTGACCAGTGATTTGTCTGTTAAAGAAAAAGAGAACAAGAAAGACGTGGGCTTAAATGTTTATACTTATTTCACAAATTAAAAAATATATTTGCAATTGCTAGTGGCATTTGTTTCCAAAGAGCAATCCAATTTCTGATTTCGGCATGCTTAGCTGGACTCTTTTTTATTACTCTTTCTCAATGGTCCACAGTTACCCTTCATGGTGTGAAAAGGTTCTTCTGTGTTCTTAATGTCTCCTCTGCACCCCTTACTTGCATTCACTTTGCTGGAGTTTTACATATGGTAAATGCCTAGAGTTTTCATTACATAGTTCTCACATCTTCCAAAAGCCCTCTAGAACTCTCCTTTTTTAAAAGTAAGTTTTATATCACTCCCATTAAAGCCATGAGATTTGAACAGAATTGGGTAAATTTTGTATATTTGCCTCCTTTGTAAGCATAAACATCATTGATATCTCTGAATCTCACTTTCCTTATCTGTAAAATGGGAATCATTTCAACATCTCATTTACTTATCCGAAGTTCACCAGTAATAAAAATTGTTTAAATGGGCAGGCATATTACTTAATCTCTCTGTGCCTCTACTTCCTCTTTTACAAAATAAGAGTAGTAATACCACCCACCTCTTAAGGTTGGTTTAAAATTAAATGAGATAATACCTGTCAAATGTATAAAACAGATACATGATAATTGTTCAAAAGATATCAAGTCTTGATTCCTGAAAAGGTAAAATGAACTAGTATATGCTATATGACAGAGTAGAAAAAGGAAGGGCTCCACAGTTCAGCAAACTTGGGTTCAAATCATGACCTTCCATCTATTGTCTGTGATATCTTACATAAATCACTCCACTTCTCTAAGCATTGGTTACCTCTATTGTAAAATGCAAAATTGTGAATATTAACAATAGCATGCATAAAGAGTAGAGTGAGTATTCAAGATGTAGTGGTTATTGTGAGATTAAACAGAAGTCATTTTCAAAATACACCATTACTCAAAGAGTATTTATAAGACATTACTAATATCAGAGATAATGTGAAATCCCTGTCTCAGTCAATACCAGAAAGAATAAGCAGAAAGCATATTCTAAAGAAACAGAGGGTCTACTGGGTAGCTCAGATGGTTGAGTGTCTGACTCTTGATTTCGGCTCAGTCATCATCTTAGGGTTGTGAAATCGAACCCTGTGTGGGGCTCTGCTCTGGGCATGGAGCCTGCATAAGATTCTCTCTCTCCATCTTTCTCTGCCCTCCCTACCCCTTACTAAATAACTAAATAAATACATATTTTAAAAATAAAGAAACAGAAAAAAAAACCAATAACAGCAGTGAAACAACAATGAAATGGAACAAATCTGTGACCATAACAAAATAATGAGTGGGTCAGCAAAATTCACAAAATGAAGAGAAAGGTCATTGAACTCAGAGCTACAGTCGTCTTCTTGGTAAATTTGCCAAATAGCAACTGGTAAGTTATACATAGATTTCTAAGAAAATCAGAATCTTAGTCAATGTGTGGTCTTCAGCATAATCATAACAAACCTATTGGCCACTCAGAGCTAAAAATGGAAATATATATGTAGCATAACATAATTCTGAAAAGTCAGGATGCTAACTTCTGGTTGGCCTAGTCTGGCATGCTAGGCTAGGGTGGAGATTATATAATGAGATATCCAGTCTTCTTTATCATAGTAAAATTGGTTAAATAGGACCTCACTTTAGAAATCGCCCATTAATCAGTGCCTGATAGTATTTGTGGTGACTTAGGAAAACTACTCATAATCTTAACCGTTGTTACTATTATTAAAATCAAATGCCCAGTGTTCATTATCACATGACACTTTTCTAAAACAAATTTTATAATTTAAAATGAGGAAATAGGGAAAATATGAAAATACATATCGAATAAAAATAAGCATAGAGGATTATTTTGTCCTATTCCCTGGGAAATATCTTATTTAATGTTTTATAGTATGAAAAAAAGTGAGATAAAGTGCTCTATTAGGTAAGTATATCTAGCATATTGGCTAGAATGTCAATGACCACAGCAATCGAATTGGCGGTAACCATTGAAGACCATGTGATACCTACCTGCTGGGTTACCTTGGTTCCTGATTCTAGGACCAGTCCCATTCCTATGGGGACAGTAAAACTCTCTAGTTTAAAGTAGCTAATTGATCCAGCACTGAGTCCAACTGAATGTGGTATGGGTGTCCTCCTTGCTCCCTCCCAATTGCTGCCTCCATACCTTTCACCCTCTCTCCTCCATTCCCTGTCCTTGTCACATTGAATCTAATTTTTTCAGACTATATCACTGTGATGGCTAGTTTGGTAAATATGGTTTACCAATGATGGTTAATTTGGTTAAATCAGACTATACTACCTTGATGTATCAATGTAGCAAGGCATGGTGTCCAGCTATTTGGTCAAACATCAGTCTAGACATTGCTGTGAAGGTATTTTTTTTAGGTGAAATTAACATATAAAACAAAAGACTTTGAATAAAGCAGATCAGTCTTCAAAATATGGGTCGGCCTCATCTAATCAGTGGAAGGCCTTAAGAGCAATGATGAAGTTTCTCTGGAATGAGGGAATTCTGCCTTTGAACTGTCTTTGGACTCAAGCTGCAATATCAATTCTCCTTGGGTCTCCAGCTTGCCAGACTGCCCTGTAGATTAACTTCCAGACGTGCTAGCTCCCACAATCACATGAGCAGATTGCTTAAAATCTCTCTCTTCCTCTGTGTGTGTGTGAGCAGTGATATAATTATATACATATTGTCTGTTATTCTGGAGAAACATGACTAATATGTCCAGTCAGGGCCCATGATTAGGTCATACATAATTTTGTTTAAAAACAACCAATTCAGATCCCTATCTCCACTTATCTCCATAATGCATTTCCTTCCTCAAGAGAAGGCCTCTTGCTCACTCGCTGCCACAAAATATATGAAGAACTCTAATAGGCTGGAAAATGGGTCCTTACTCAGTTGAGAATCTTGCCTCCTATTTCACTGAGAAAATAAAAGCAACCAGAAATCCCCCAAGCTTCCCCCAACTCTTCCACCTATCTGCTATTGGTCCATATACCCTGCCTTCCTTCCAGTGTACCCCTGTCTGAGAACAACTCCTCCACTTACCCATTGAACCCATCCCTTCTCACCCCAGAAATTCTGCCCCTTTCTCTTGCCTCATCAAGTTCCCCCCATTCCTTTGGGCTCAGTGGGAACAGCATACAAGTATACGGTCACTTTTCCCATCTTAAAAAATAAGTTTAAAAAAATCTCTCTAATTCTGCATCCCTTTTCATCACATCCTGATTCTCTGTTTCCCTTTACAACACAGTTCCTCAAGAGTTGTCTACACTCACCATTTCCCATTCCTCTCTATTCTTTTTAGATCCACTCCCTTCTGCTTTTTATCCCTACCATTCCATTGAATCTAATCCTGTCAAGGTCACCAAAGACCTGCTGTAATTCTACTGGTCAATGCTCAGTCCTCATTTTCCTTGACTTACTAGCACCTTTTGTCAGTTCATTGTTTGCTCCAACTTGAAGGTCTCTTGGTTTCCAGGGTACTGACATCCTCCTGGTCTTCTTTGATTGGCTTCTCCTTCTCAATTTCCTGTTGCTGATTCCTCCTCTTTTCCAAAATGAGAAGGACCCCAAGGCTAAGGGGCCCTCTCTTCCTTATTTTTCTTCACTTCCTTGATAATTTCATTGACCCTGAGGACCCAACCCTCTTCTCTCTTCCCTCAGATACCCATGTGGCTCACTCTTTATCTCTTTTCAGAAGGTGAAATGTCACCTTCTCAGTAGGACTTTCACTGTATAAAGTTGAACCTTCCCCTCCATCACTCCCAGCTCTGATAATCTATTACATTGCACCCTCAAGAGCTTCCTGGGTGAAATCTGAAATGAGGCCCCTGCACCTGGAGGCCAAGGAGAGATCAAAGTGAGAAACAGACAACACTGAATGGTAGGTGACAAGGGAACTTACATAAAAGATTTGTCTTAGGCAGCAGCAAGACAAATAGATCTCCCCATCCACATCCAAGAATCTTAGAAGTTTGTATAGAGGACTTAACTAGGTTCAGTCATGTATTCTGTCCAGATGGTCTCAACAAACTTTCTCTCTCAATGCTATGTCCTTGAAAGGGCTGCTGGTGTGGGACTGTATATTCCAAGGACAGGGTGGGGAGGGTAGGAGCCTCTGACTGCCCAGGTTCAGCTCTCAGGTCAACCTTCATGTCTTCTTGATGACCTCCTCCAACACAATCCATATTTCACCCTTCTTTCCTATGTATTATTCTCTCTAACATTTATCATGATATCATATACCACATTTGCTCATCTGTTTTATTGTGTATTCTCTTCCACTAAAATCTACATTCCATAAGAACGGGAACCAGGGTCCTCTTTGTTTACTGCTTTATGCCCAGAGCCTAAAACATTAGACACATCACAGGTGCTCAGTATGCTTGCTGAATGAATGATCTTGCCTAGCTTTGTTACCCACTCTCCCAGTGATAGAGAAACTAAGATTCCTTGTTCAATTTTCCTACATATTGAGGTCTTCAAAATCTGGTGAAAGATTTCCCTGATTCTGAACATTCTTCTGCCCCTCCCTAATCACCTGCCATCTAGATTATACCAAATATGTACAACTTTTCTACATGAATGGGCTCTTCTGAATATTTTATTAACAGTGTTCATTTCTGTCTGAAGTGGAAGAGTCATTGATCTGTTCAAGGAACATCAAAATGTCTGGTGTGACTGGTTGGAGCAGGAAGACAACAGAAGGAGATGAGGTCAAAGTGTGAACCAGGAGGTGTAGAGGAAAGAAAGAGATCAAGTATTGGCTGAATATCTTGAAAAAGACTTTAGCTTTTTCTCAGAGTGAGTTGAGAAGTCCTTAGACATTACTAAATGTAATATAATTTGATGTGTTTTTAAAAAGTCACTTCAGCTGCTATTGAAAATAAATCACTATTCAAGGTTATTTAATTTTTCTGTACCTCATTTGCAAAACCAATAAACCAGATTAGAGATCCTTTTAGGTTGCTTCAACTTTTAAGAAATCATACAAATAGGAGTGGAAAAGGATTTTTTTAATCCTTGGCTTAATTAAATGTTTTGTGATTGACGACAAAAGATAAATCAAAGGCTTAACTTGACATTATTTTTTTTTTAAAATAAGTGCTTGGCAACAGTTCATTCTTGATGATCTAGGTTGCTCATCAAAGTGTCCTTTGAATTCTCAGATTCTTCTATTTGCCATGACCTCACAGATATTTTCACATGTCCCTACTAAAACTTGGCTTGGAGAGTCGCTAAAAGGAAAAATGGCAGAGATTCACCAGATGCAAGATTTATTGCGAGTCAAATTTGGACAAAACTCATCAAGTCTTGGCGTGGGAAATTGAAGTATAGTGTATTGAGATGTGTTGTTTTCTTAACACTGCTTTTTAAAAATGCAAATGCTACTTGCCTAATCAGAGCTAACTACATGAGATATTCAAGATTTTTCTGCATTTTATTGACTCTCAGGGTAAGAGCAGGCCATGTGTATTAGTCAAGGTTCTCCAGAGAAAGTGAATTAATAGGATAGCTGGCTAGCTAGCTAGATATTTCTTTTAAGCAACTGTCTCATGTGGTTGTGCGGGCTGCAAGTTCAAAATCTATAGAGCAGGCCTACAGGCTAAAAATTCAAGACAAGAACTGATGTTGCAGTTCAAATTCCATAGGGCAGCAGGATGAAAAGTCAGACAGGGTTTTTAATGTTGCAGTCTTGAGGAAAATGCCTTTCTCAAGAAATCTCAGTCTTTCTGCTTAAAGCCTTCAACTGATCAGGCAAGGTTCCCCAGCAGTACATAGGATAATCTGCTTTAGTCAAAGTTTACTGATTTAAATATTAATTACATACCAAAAAATACCCTCATGGCAAAACCTAGGCTTATGTTTGATCAAACATTTTGGTACCATAACCTAGCCACGTTGACATATAACATTATTACACCATGTTAACCTTCAGTTCAAAGCTCCTTCACGTGGTAAGATCTCAGTAGATGCTGAACGAAGGAACATTAATTCTTAACCAACACGGATTATCCCACTCACTTGAAATTTTGTGTGCCATTCCGATTATATAGTTCTTCCCTTTTTTCTTTTTGCTGAAAACAAAAGCAAGAGCCATAATCCAAAGTTCTATTATTAAATTCATACATGAGAATGATCGGTGTTCTTAATAAGGAAGGAAAGGGCAAATTTTCTTCTATTTCTCCACCTCTATGTTGCTAATAATATCAGTTTTATTTGAGAACTGCTAAGGTAAAATCCCTAGACTGGGTTCATCAATTAAATGTGAAAAGTAACCTGATATTGCAGAGAAGTATTCTAAATGAAGCTGATTTTCTAATGTTAGAAGTGACTAAGTGTATTTTCATAGGACTTGAAGCCCTCTTCTCCTCACAGCTAGAATCATGGATTTCCACATACCAGAGGTTCTTAGAATAATCTTTTCCTTAAGAAGAACTTTGGGGTTTGGAAGACCCTATTTGCATCTTGCAACACACCATTTGTCTGCTTGGCTTCTATCAGATCTTGCCCTGAACACTGGTACTAGGAATCTCTCTTTGTTCCAGAGCTGCAAAATATCCATTTTGAACATCCAGTCTAATTCAATGCTGATTATATATTTTAGCCTAACTGGCACCCTTGTTTGGTATCTTTCTGAGATTGGAACCCTGTTTTGCTTTTGTTAGACTTCCCTTCTTTCCAGGGCAAGGATGGGACACCTGACTCTGAACTGAAGAGGGATAACTAAGACCCAGTTGCTTGCTCAGGATCCACTATCTGCTTGGATGTCCCAGTCCCTAAATACCCCCTCCAGTACCAGCGGTGTGCTATACTTCTGCCAGAATCCTCCTGCTGCCCAGCCCTTCCAGCTGAGGCTGCTTGTCCAGGATAAGACCTTTTCTCAGCTGCTATATCCTTCGCATGCCTTTTTCATGAAATTGGGCTCCCCTTTTGGAAGACAGTCCCTCTTTCTTATCCCACCTCCACCCAAATGTGAGGTCTAGTTCTAGGTCCCCATTGCTCCCAGAAGGCCCATCCTCTCACATGATTTACGGAGTATTAGTACCCTGTACAAATGGGCCTGAGTTTTCTCACCTGTAAAATTAGGAGATTGGAAACGACCCTTTCAGCTCTGACAGTCTTATGATTCTATAAATGCCTCTTCTATTTAATGGTCCTTGACAGCACCTTAGAGAAAATAAAATCACACCAGGTCCTGAGTAGATTATTTTTATTCTGACATTTCTATGCCTAGCTCTCTTTTCTGATGATAAGTTTCTCATCTTTGAGTAATGCTTCTATTTCTTAGAGAGTACTTTTCCTTAAATACTATAGTCATTATTCGTTCACCCAATTTATTCTAGTCAGACCATCAAGGGATGTGCTAAAGATTTTCCTTCTGTGTTTCTTACACAACACAAATTGAATCTAAGCGGAAGACATTGCTAATCTACTGCTTCCGGCCCCTGGAAGCTTGCCACTGAGCTTTCTGGCCAGGATCTGCACATGCCACTGGTACTGAGCCTTTGCTGGTGAGAATATGTTTGGGCTGGTCCACTTCCTCCTCTCTTTTGCTAAAGAAATATTTTTACACAATGTGTTTATTAGGAACCTTGTTCCCTGAGGCTTAAGTATAAATAGAGGATTAAGAGCATAACTAATTTACATGAGATACAAACATATCCATGAAAGCATAACACATTTTAAATGATACACTGAGAAAAAGTTAATCTGGTTTTCTATTGCATATCAGAATAGGCAAATCCTCTTGTTATTCACCTTTGCTTTTAGAAACAAAGTGCAGAACAATAAAATTTTTCACTCACTGAGATACACCTTATTTTCAAAGAACTTGAGCAGAGACTGTTGCAGGAAATGCAATAGCTGTACCACACACATAAACTGAATCTTCAAGAATGATTAATGAGATTGTTTCCTTTTCCTTAACAACTGAATTAAATTAAAAGCGTGATCAAGCTACTTGGCTGTACAAAAGTCAGTCATTAATATTGCTTTCAAAAATTCAACAGGAAATAGCTGATTCAGTGGACATGGATACATGGCCTCTGTAGAGTTGAACTTGTCTGTCCCAAACCGCATTTGAAGTTATTCCAATAGCTCTGAGCAAAATAGTGACAGAGTAATTGGCATTAAACAAGATAAAGGATATGTGTTCTTTGGCTATTATGTTAGCAACTAAGTACATTGAAATTCTATCAGCCAAAAATATAATTTCCAAAAGGAACATGACTGATATAATAAATGTTTGTGACCTTTAAGTCTTCTAAAGATTAAGCATGGTTCCAGGAGGAAAAATCAGGCATTCTTGCACAGCTGTATCTTCTACCTCAGGCAAGAATTGCCTTGTGGTAAGAGGTCACCTGAGAGGCGCGTTGGGAAAACTTCCTGGCCCAAATCTCTCCCCCATCCACTGACATTCCACCCTGAAACGTCTGCTACAGATGTTTAACGTTTTCTCCCTTGTACTCCCGGCAGAGAAACCATATCTGGCTTCAAGATGGATTCGCTTATGAAGGCCTTTCCTGAGAATCATTTCTGACGCAGGAAAGGTGAGTGTCAGAAAGCATGAACAAGCCAGGAGTCTGAGGTCAGAGGAAGAGAATGTGAGCAAGGCTGGGACGGAAGACAAGAAATAACAAAATAAGGAAATATCAAATGAGGAAGATGAACTCTGTCCTTCTACATTGTATCCAGGGCCCATTCTGAACTTGGAAATTCTTGTTTAAAATCAAAACGGTTAATACTATGACATGACAGTCCGAGGCAGGGAAATGCTAAAATGCTTGGTGAAGTAAGAAAAGAATACATGGGTCACCAAGAATTCCTTTGATCTAAATGAAAGGCCACACAGGTGTCTGGTAGAAGCCTCCAGATATGTATGCTAGACTTTTTTGCAGCCAATTCTATTCGTTCTTCTTCATATCTTGACCTTTTATCACTTGAGCTCTCTTTGACATTGACACTCTTTGTCTCTCCTTTGTTTTTAACATTCTCTGTGCTTGGGTTTTGTGACCTGGAGCTTTTCTGCATCTCTTCCTACCCTCTGGCCATTTGTTTTCCCTCTACTACCTCTATTCTCTGAAACACTGATGCTTTCATATTCTCTACAGGAAAACTCAGCCTCTCCAAAAGCAATCCTATCAATGCTGATAGTTTTCTATCTTAGCCCATTTTTCTCCTCTGGGATATACAGTATATTCAACTGTTTATTGGACTTCTTTCCCTGAATGTGCTGGCCCAAAGTTATACTCACCTTTTTCTTTGTCCTCTCCTTCCCATCTCACATCCTCTCCCCATCTACCCTGTCATGGGGAATGATGAATCCAGGTGCTCAAACTACAAATCTAGGAATCATAGATTCTTACCTTCCAAACAACTATTTGTTGTGTTAACTATTTTCCATTCCTACTTACTGAGCCCTCAGCAGTCTAATTTCTCACTGTTGTAATATCCTCCTGACTTGTCTCCAAATCCCTCCTCCTCTCCCCCGATCCCATTCCAGGGGCTGCCTGAACTGTAACATGACTCCTCTGCTCACAGTTCTTTCAAGACTCCCCATCCTCTTCATTTTACAGTATAAAATCTACACATATAGGCATGTGATTTAAGACCCTTTATAATTTATGATTATATGTTTATTTCTTGCCTACCCCCAACACGCACACATACACATACATGCACAGTTTTATGTCGCAATCAAACTACTTGTATTCCCATATCACATCCTACTCTTCTCTCCCGTTTCTACTCGATATTCTTTTACCTGGAACATTTTTCTGTCACCCCTGGCTTACCTCCATTTTATTGTCAATCTCCTACTAGTGCCACCTTTCTCAAATCAAGTATTTTTCCTCTGTGTGTAAGGACCTCTCTAATTCTCCCCTGTGGTATGTCTTCTGTGTGTATACCTCTACTGTGGCAGGCACCATGTTTATTCACTGAGCAGTCCCAGCATCTGGAAAAATGACTGGCACTTATTAGGTGCTCAGTAAATATTTGCGTAATGAATGAGGGTTGCTTATATTTATTGGTACATTTGCTTCCCCACTAGATTATAAGCTCCTTCTAATCTGCAATGACTAGCCTGACAGAGTAGATCCTCCCCCATTAGGTGATTGAGTTAGGTAATATGAACTTCCACATTTCACATACTTTAGCATATTTCAAAATATATAAAAATATGAAGTGAATTATTATGAAAATCCCAACAATATTCTAGTTAATTCTTAGAGAATTGATTTTATTTTGCTGAACAACTAGCAAATTCGTATTAATGGAGAGAATATGGAAAATAGCAAATGATAAAAATAAAGATAACTTATTTGGAACTTGGAAAGTTCTCTTCGTACTTAACATTTTAAAGATTTGATTTGATTTGATTTGATTTTTCTAAGTAATTTCAACACCCAGTGTGGGCCTCAAACTCACAACCCTGAGACCAAGAGCCATAGCTCTATGGACTGAACCAGCCAGGCACCCTTGTACTTACATTTTAATATGACAGTGACTAAGGACCCAGAAATTCATGGTCTATTGAACAAATCTTGAACTCATACTGTGAGGGTCTGGCCATCTGGGTTCCCTTCTCTGCTCTCTGACTCTGACATCCCACTGGGCACTGATTTCATCACTTAGACTGATTAACTCAGCTTAACTTAGACATTAGAATTAGAATCTGTACACCTGAAGCAAGGTATTAGCTTACGTCTTTCTGAAGAAGATTTTAAAAAGCGTTCTTTTTGGAGGGTTTCTACTGGGTTGGAGAACAAAGATCCTGCTTAATAATTAACAAAATTAGTAGTGCTCAACTTACAGATATTATAAGGCCAATTGAGGCCATTAAAAACCCACTTCATCTGTGGTATACCAGAAATATTAAACTTTGGCAATAAAATTGTACAAAACTATGGCATCAACACCAGAATAGTTTTTCAAAACCTCATTGAGTAGTATTTTAAACATTGTCACACAAGGTGATATGGGCTTCATCCTGCAGTGAGGTTTATTGGCTCTTCCTAGAAGACCAAGAATTGATGGATCACTCCATTTGTGTGTGAGCTCCAACACAAGCAGCCTTCTCTGCAGGCCACCTGGGCACTAATGTCAAAACAAGTATTGGTTCTCTCCATATTACCCTAACAGCTTTGTTTCTCCTTTTCCCCGAGGATCTATTTCATTGTTAGACTCCCTAATTCATTCACTCATCGCATGTTTAGTGAGCACCTACTAGGAGAAGGGCCTTCTTCTAGGGGATGAGGATACAATAGTGAACAAAACAAACAAAAGTCCCAGTCTCACAGGAGCTTTCTCTTCCTTTCTTTTCCACCTCCCTCAGAGAAGACAGGAGAATCTGAATATGCTAGTTCTACTCTTCCTATTAACAAATGCACACCAGTCCATATGCCATAGATGGCATTAGCCAATTCACAGTGCTTCTCCCATCTTCAGAGATTGGTCCAAGTCTCAATTCTTCGCATGCTTTTCCTGAGTTAATGAGGAGTGCCTATGAGGTGGCTTGCCAGAACAGGTCTGAAGCCTGTACTAGATGGAGTCTCCTGAGGGAACAAGTTAACTGCTCTGATGAGGGTGAATGACACTGAGAAAAGATTTTCTGGAAGACATTGTCCACTGAATAGAGAGAGAGAGGAAGAGGGTGGGAAAGAATAAATGTGCATGGTAGGCAGCCTGGCTCTCTCTGCTCTGCCTGTGCGACGCCATGGGAAAAAAAGGGCAAAATGTCCTAAGCAGCCTCATTCCTACATAACCTAGTCCCCAGAGTACTGAAGGTTAGCGCGGAATAGTACAGAAGGAATCTAATCCAGAGACAGCAAAGTCAGCACAACCTGCTCTGGGACTGTGTCCTTTTTCTCATTCATATAGTAGCAGAAGCGGCTTCCGTGGAGCTAGTTCTTTACTTACTAATTGCCAGTAATTACCCTTAAGTCCCCCAATTGAAAGGGCTAAAAGTATTTTATGAAATTTTGCAATTTTGCAGAGATGAGAATTTGTAAGTTGGGGTTTCCATCTCAGGGGTGTCTGTACTTAAGCCGAGCTAATAATAACTTGGGAAAGAGTTTTGGTGACTGCAGTTAAATGACCTGGTGACTAGAACCAACCAATGTTCCTAAGTGCTTAACTTTTCTTCAGTTACTTAATTCATTTCATTGAGTATGAGTATAAAATTTTTATATTGAAATGTTTTCTGACACTATTTCTTTCACATCCCCTGCTCTGCAAGTGAGGCAGTGGGCTACAGGAGTCGAAAGGATTAGACTGTTCTTTTCCATCACAGCTGGTACATATTCAAAATGCAAACCCACCTGGGTATTTCCAAGCAGAATATTCTTTTCATGATGAAGCTGGAGTAATCTATTCTTTAGTAGAAATGACCTCTGTTTTCATGGCCTGATAACTGAGCAGTTTCATATGATTTGATGTATTCTTTGGGATCAGAAAAATCTGTCACAGATCTTTTCTAAAGATTAGGGCAATAAGCAACCTAAGGTTCTCTGATCTTCAAAGGAAACTATAAATAATGACTACAAGGTCACTGAAAAAAAAATTAGTACAAGCATCAAAAAGCCAGATGGATGCTTTATCTAACTGATACTTGATGTTTTCTAAAATTCAAGGAAGTAAAACATTTTTAAAATGACTTTTATTTTTAAAAAGAAATGCAGAACAGGCTTATGTCTAACTTAAACCAAACTAAAGGTAGCATCAGCTACTTCCAGGGAATAAAAGGAAGACAGTGACTAACTATATACATTTTATTTTAAATTTTATGCTATGAGAGAATAAACATTTTTTTGCTATGTCACTTTAAAAAAAATTATTTATTCATGAGAGAGAGAGAGAGAAAGAGAGAGAGGGGCAGAGACACAGGCAGAGGGAGAAGCAGGCTCCATGCAGGGAGCCTGATGTGGGACTCGATCCTGGGACTCTGAGATCATGCCCTGGGCCGAAGGCAGGTGCTAAACCACTGAGCCACCCAGGGATCCTCTGCTATGTCACTTATATGTATAATAATAGTAGCTTACTATTTATCGAGTACCTGGCATTGTATTAAGTGCATATATTGTATTAAGTCTACATGGCAGAATGATTAAGAGTGTGTGCTCTGGAGTTAGACTGAGTTTAAATGCTGATCATTTACTATCTGTGTGATCTTGAGAACATTACTGAACTTCTCTGTGCCTGTTTATTCATTTGAAAAATGCTGGTAATAATAGTGTCAGTATCACAGGATTCTTTGAGCACCAAATGTGTAGCATATCATTAGTACTCAATATATAGTAGCAATTATTAGTATCCAATTTAAGGCATGTACGTAATTTAATGACACCTCATTTCCCTCCAGATTTTGTAGGTAGGAATAAGAGATACAAAAGGCTAAGTTACTTAATCAAAGTTAACTCAGCTCTGTTAAACTCTTAAGATATACTTTTAACAACTATAGTCTATTACAAATATGCTGGGGATCACAAATTCTTTTTTAGACTTGGACAAAGTATAAACAAATAAGTTATATACATCTGAAATTAGCCAATAAAAAGCCATTAGGTTGCCATCACGATTGCCAAAATCACTTCTGGTGGGCTCCCAGGAGATAAGATTCCATTCCATGGGCATTTCTAGTTCACATTCTCAATCAATCATAGGAAGAACAAAAAAACCAGGGAAGTGCATTTGGAAACCTAGCAGTTAAACAATAAAAATGCTCTGAGTATCTATAAGTATCACTGTCTGTAGTTAATTCCACCTTCCCTCCATTTTTCTTGGTAGGGGCAACTGTTATATATGTCTACAAGAGATAGATGTTGTTGCACTATAAATGCATGTTCTACAGTTGGGCTTTGCAATTAAGAAGTTGGGTTTGTGAGGGCAAATCTGTGTGGAAGTGGGTTCTTAAATTTAGAGCCAGGATTATGTCTTTGACTACTTGGTACAATGCTGGGTATGCTGTCAGAGTACAGAACATAATAAAAAATAACCACAATAAATGTGCTTGGGAACGGGTAGAGAAGTTGCCTAGATTGATGGATCTCATTTGCTGTCTTATATTACTCAACTCCAATGGAAATTACAATTTGCTTGTAAAGATATCTCATTTATTTAACTTCAAGTTGAAATTTTTCTTTCCCTTTTAGTTATATGTGTTTATCTAGTTTGTTTTTCTTTCTTAAACATAATATTCCTTTGAGGAGGAGTTAAAAGATTTAGCTTTGCTGGAAGCATGCCAAGTACAAAAACCACTATCATCAATTTTCTTTCCAATAAAAGAAGATGCTCAGAGTGGTAGACTTAAATTCCCAGTCTAACCTCACAGTGTTGATGAGATTTTCAAATGCTACTAAATGGAGCAGCGTCTATACCAGGAAGAAATGAATTTTTATTGGTGACAAGAGTGAAAATTAAACCATTGTATATGGTGATAACTGAACAAGAAGGAAAACGAAGTTTAAAATCAAAACAAAATGGCATTATTTAAGGGCATGTCTCCATAAAATGAAGAATTGTGGCCCTTTTCAGAATATGTCAAGAGAAAAAGAAACGGTCCATGTACTTCTCCACTTCTGAATGTATGTCTTTGAGGAGTTTGAGAACTACTGGAAAAGTATTAAGAGGCAACTCAAATAGTTGTTTCACTCCATTTGTCTTAAATAAGGAAAATTCTGCCTATAAAGAGACATGAGCACAAAATTTTTGTACACTTCAGGAAGGTTAAGAGACCCCTTAAAGCCCATCTATGGATCCAGGGATCCAGGTTAAGAACCACAAGGGTCTTAGGAGCATACTATATGCTTCATAGGGTGCAGATCAGAACCCTGGCCAAGCCAAACCAGCAGTCCAACTGCGATAGAAATGTTACAAATGCTTACCACATTACACAGTTACTATAGGTTTTTAAGTGCTTTTTTGTATATGAGTTATTTGACATATTAGCCCAGTAGACATTTAGATGCTCGATTAGATAGATTAGGTAAGCAAAGCGGTAATATTAAATAACTATTCTGTCCTGTGTTGCTTGCCAAATGTCTGATATTCTATTGGAATTAGATTCTGTACAAATAAAAACGTTCCTTCATGAAACATAAATATCTTTGGCTGGTGAACATTGAAGTGCTCAGTCTCTAATACCTTAGAATGGGTGTTTATTAAGTCTTTGCAATGAGAAACAAAATACTCAAGTTTTTAAGATGTTAAGATAGATACCTAGATCAGCATTCTCAAAGTTTCATCTGAGAACCCTGGGGAGGTACATGAGAGCCTCCTTTTGCCAATTATATAGCTGTGAGTCTGAATTTTTCTCATATAGTTCAACCAAAACAACATATTGCAACAGATTGGATGCAGAAGCAAACATGAAAATCCAGCTGTCTTCTATTAAGCCAGATATCAAGGAGATTTAAGAAGATGGAAAGAATGCCACACTTTTCATCAATTTTTTGTTTTGTTTTGTTTTGGAAAACAGTTAACTTGTAACAAATTTTTTATTTTACATAAATTTACAAACATTTTCAAATTTTAATTTATAAATGGTAAATATCCCTAGATATGACCTACATAAACCAAAGCTCTTTGGGGTGCTCACCAAATTTAAAGTGCTTTCAAATGGACCCTAAGACCAGTTTGAGAACTTGGTAAGTCCCAGAAGACAGGTCTGGGTGGATGACCAAGTGCAGAGGTGGGAGGGATGTGAATGCATCTGTCAAGGGACTGATGACACTGTGTGTCATGTCTTGGGGATACTGTTCCTTGAATGGCACTGAAAGTGGAGGGGAAGATGCAGTCTAGGCTTTCTTCATGTTGTTTGTGGCCTGTCCTAAGCACAGTCATCATGCCTGCACAATTTCTAGAAAGAGATCTGAAGAAACAAGAAAATAGAGTCTAGGATCGTAAAACTGGGTAAGACAACTTCAGGTTTAATGAAAAACAATGAAGCTGCCCCTTTTTCACCAATGAGAAGGGAAAACATTTTTCGAGTTTGGTTGTTTTTTTGTTTTTTCTTTATGTCAGCTGATACAAAATTTACTAATCATTGGATGTTCTATTGTTTGTTAATAAACTTTTAATACTTTGAAATGCCAATGCTTGGGGGGGAAATCTATAAAGGGTATACAAATCGGTATGGGATAGCCTAATGTGCCTTCCAAAAGGTATATCTTAAAATTTAACATTTACCTATTAATGCGCTAAGCATTGTGCTACAGAGTTAACTGTGATATAGGGGAAACATTCTTGCACTTGGAATGAGAAAAATCGTTTCAACCCGTTTATTTGCTATATCATTACGGGTAATTTAACCTGAGTCTCATTTTCTTATTTATAAAATGCGGATGATAATGTTTATCTCACAAGGTTGTTAGGGATTAGAAAGACAGAGCTTAGGTCAATGGGACAGCACTGAAGGTCTTCAGCGAAGAGCCAAGAGAGTGCATGTCAAGGCCAACGATAAATCCAGCGAGGAAGGTAAGACGCGTAGACAACGCTTTAAAAAACGCACGGCGGGAGGTCAGGCGTGCGGGTGTCACTACAGAAGTATTTAGAAAGTGCTACGGAGTGCTAAAGGAGGGGGGAGTCGCACTCGCGGCGGTCGGGGAAGGTGCTTAGGGCAGTCGGGCTGTTGCAGAAAGACGCCCCCCTCCTCCGGCCGCGCACCCGGGCCGGGTTCCCGCAGCCCTGCGCCCCCAGCCCGCCCCCGGGATGGCAAACCGCCTCCCGCCGCCGCCGCCCCAGGCTGGAAGCGCACCGCACGCCAGCCTCGCGGGCCAAGCGCGGGCACCTCGAGCCGGGGCGTGCGGGCTCGCACGGCGGCGGCCGCGGACGGCGGCGCTCACTGGCACCCCCACCCCCACCCCACCCCACCCCAGCCCCAGCTCCCCGCCGATTTAAGCCGAGGCGCGCAGCGGTAGCGGAGAGAACTCCCAAGTTCTAGCCTCCGTTCACCCACTCTCCCCGCAGGCGCGGCCATCCCCAGCCTCCCAGCTGGTGCTCGCGCCACCCGCAGGGGCGCCCAGCAGGCCTCGGACTGCAGCGGAGCTCCGCTGCGGGGCCCCGCTCCCCAGCTCTTCGGGAACCTCGCGGCCGGCGTTCGCGTGCTCGCTCATCGATTGGCACTGCCTGACTCCGGGGGCTCCAGGCGCGGAGGACCCGGCCCGGGACTGGGAAAGCCCGGCGGAGCGCGGGGCGGGCACCAAGGCAGGCGGGCCAGGCGATTGCCGATCGCACGGATGAGCGCGGGTCCCGGCTCGCGCTCCGTCTGGCGGGTGGCGGCGCCGGCTAGCCTGTGCGGCGCGAGGCCGGAGTCGCGCTTCCGCCGCCCCCTCGCCTCGCGCCTGGGCGCGCTCGGCCTCCCCGTGTCCCCGGGAGGGCCGCCCCGCGTAGGGCTCTCGCGCCGCCGGGGGTGGGAGCCGGCGCGCTGCTGAGGGAGGGCCGGAGGGAGGGAGCGCGGGCGGCGGCGGCGGCGGCGGCGGCGGCCCCTCCCCTCCCCCTCCCGCCGCCGCGGAGCGCGCAGGGAGCAGCCGGGGGCTCGGTGGCGGCGGCGTCTGGCCCCGGCTCCTCCTCCTCCTCCATCTCCTCCTCGCTCCCTCCATCCGCCGTGGTTATGGCCCGTCGCTGGAGCACAAAAGAGTCTCCGCGGTGGAGGTCTGCGTTGGTCTTGCTGTTCCTCTCCGGAGTGTACGGTGAGTGTCCGCGTCCCTGCGCCCCGCTGACCGAACAAAGCTGGGGCGACCCTGGGCCCCGAGGCCTCCCGGGCCGGGAGAGCCCCCGCCGCCGGCGGGACAAAGAGCCGGCGAGGGGTGGCCGCGCCGAGGGGTGCCCGCACGCGCAGATGCTCCCGCCCGCTGCCCGCCTCCAGCCCCTCGGGGCTGCGCGAGAGGGCTCTGGGCGTCCCGGCGAGGGAGTGCGGGCGCGGGGCGGGCGCGGGGCGGGCGCGGGCGGGGGCGGGGCGGGGGCGCGGGCGGACTCCCCGACCCGGGCTCGCCGGCCCCTGCGCGGTCCTCGCACACACAGATGTGCGGCTGCGAGGAGGGGGCGGAGGTCGCCCTCGCCGCGGTCGGGACGGTCCTGCCACCCCCGACCCTTCCGGGGTCAGGAAGTTCTCGCCCCAGTGAAATTCCCACCGCGCCAACCCCCATCTCCCCCACTCCCTGCGAAAGCCGCCTGCTGCTCTCTTCCCACTTGGAGGCCGAGGCTCTGCTGAGCCCGGGCGTGCTGGATCCTGTCCCTTCCCCAGAAGCAGCACGCGGGAGAAGGCCAGAGAATAGTTTCCAGCCCCACCTCAGACTCTCCCGTAGGGTGTACGTGTCTGCCCCGACTCCTAGTTCATTTGTCATTTCATCCGTCATTGGCCGCGGATGTTGTCACTGTTGCTTCATTCCAGTCTGTGGATTGCGTTGCACATACTCCTTTGAGGCTAAGGGAAAGCTGAAGCCTGTGTGTGAAGACTAAGCTTTATGTTACATCAGAGTCTGAACTAGAGCTAAATGGAATTAATTAGAAAGAGCCTTCATTGCTTGAGACTGGAGTTCCATCCACTTCTGGCTTCATCGTTCTTAGTTTATCAGTGAAACGCATTGAAAAGGTGTTTCGGGGAACGCGGTGAACCTTTACTCTTTAGAATGGCGTTTTTTTATTTCTTCAGGAGGGAATAATGAGAAGCTATCATTCTTTGGTAAATTTCACTTATAAAACGTCCAAGTCGTCTGCCACAAACACTCCTTCCACTGACGGTGTGGTGATGGAGTTAAGGCAACATGTAATTCACCAGCAAGTACTTACCTCTTTTGAAAGCATTTATCTGTGGAATTGAACGATGGTTACTTTTAAGACCTGAGAAATCACAGTAAATGAATTTAACGAACATAACATTTACGGACAACCAAAAAATAGTTTTTCAGTGTGCTTTAAAATGTATTGCTTGCCACCCGACCCGATTAACGTATTATTCTTTTTGTTTGGGGTGGAGAAAGGTTTGATCCACATTCGATGTGGTAATTGCCTGTGGTGTGCTTCTGTGTGATCAGAAAACCCTGTGCATGACTTTTGTGTGTCAGTTGCATCAAGTCGTTGTGATCCCTACTTGCCTGATGACTTGTGGGTTTGGGTCTACACCAGAGATCAATAAGCTATTTTGTTGTTTATTCTAGCCTGAAGGTGGGTATAGTTCTGCTCTAGGTTTGGTGTAATCGCTCAGAAGAAAGAAGAAAGCAGAAAGGCATCTTTAGTCTAGGGTGATTAGAAGTGACCTGCTTTGTCCTCTACTATAGTCAGAATTTAATCTTAGTGTGATGTCTGATCAGAATGGGTAAATAAATGAGCTCTTTTAGCTCTTTCATTAAAACCTGTGTCATTAGTGTTTGAACTAGAAGTCTTTTTGCCTCCAGGGATAAGAGGCTGTGAACCCTGTAATTTGTCTTGGTACATTCTTTTGTACTTGTACACAAAACGACTTTCTGGTAGGTGCTTATCAAAGATTTATCTTTTTGGAATTTGTGTTCAGTGAGGAATTGTTAGTAGGCAAAGAATGAAACTCCTTTTCCAACAGTGTGGGACCATGTTATAAAACTAGCAAGTAATTGTGCCAGCGTTGATGTCTCAAACCACAGCAAGTTTCAAAGTATAAGAAAAAAGGAGGTAGTGAGCCAGGCAGAACATTAAACTATGTGAGCAGAGATTAAAGGTACCCTTCACCCTGCAACTGGGGAAATTCTCTTTATAGCTGCACTTTTGTCCTCTTCTGTCTCTCCAGCCATATGTGGGTTTATATGAGGCGGGGGGGAAGAAAGCTTTAACAATAATACTAATATGGGGGGATGTGCTTCTATAACAGTAGTGGGGTTCGTTTAACTTGAATATGCACTAGTTGTGAGGAATAGTGGATGCATCCAGAGAAATATCCATCACTGCGGGTCTTTAGAACAGATATGATCTGGGATTTAAGAGACTGTCCTTTCCTTATGCATCAAAAAGTGTTTTGTTTTTTAAAGATTTATTTATTTATTTATTTATTTATTCATGACAGAGAGAGAGTGAGGCAGAGACAGACACAGGCAGAGAGAGAAGAAGCAGGCTCCATGCAGGGAGCCCGATGTGGGACTCGATCCTGGGCCTCTGGGATCACTCCCTGGCCGAAGGCAGACCTTCAACTGCTGAGCCACCCAGGTGTCCCTGTTATTTTTATTTTTATTTTTTTAAAGTGGCTTCAAAAATAATTAGAAATCCTTCTTAAAACAACTGAGTGTTCAGGGTCTCCTAGGTGGCTTAGTCAGTTAAGCTTCAGACTCTTGATTTCAGCTCAGGTTATGATCTCAGGGTTGGGGCATCAAGCCTCACGTTGTGGTCTGTGCTCAGGGAAGAGTCTACTTGTCCCTCTCCTTCTGCCCCCCCCCCCCCAACCACCACCCTACCCCTACCCCGCCCCCACCCTCGCCACCACCCAGGCTTGGACATGGGTGCCTGTGTGCACATGCATGCGCTCTCCCTCTCTCTCTCTGTCTCAAATAAATTAAATTAAAAAACAACTGAGTGTTCATAGTAACCCTTAGCATAGACTCAGTGGAAAAAAACAGGTTGGCCAATATTTAGGCAGTTCTAAGTCTTTACAGAATGAGTCTTATCCATTAATGGCAATATTAAATGGCTCCAAGGTGCATTTTGAATCTTTGAAACATTTCATACATCTTTTTAAAAGATTCTGTTTATTTTGGTGTTTATTCTCTTCATATGGCCATTTTAGTGGTCTATGTATGTGACTATTAAATTTGAGCATTTTAGAGGAATAGTGTGACTTACACTTCCATGTTACTTTTCTGAATGTTAAAGCTTTATTTGAAACGCTAAATTGTGATAGGAAATATAGTTAATGTTTTCTAGAAGTAGTTATTTAAAAACCAATAATTATCGGGCAGCCCCCGTGGCGCAGCAGTTTAGCGCCGCCTGCAGCCTGGGGTGTGATCCTGGAGACCCGGGATCGAGTCTCACGTCAGGCTCCCTGCATGGAGCCTGCTTCTCCCTCTGCCTGTGTCTCTGCCTCTCTCTCTCTCTCTCTGTCTCTGTCTCTGTGTCTGTCTCTATGAATAAATAAGATAAAAAATCTTACAAAAAAATAAAAATAAATAAAAACCAATAATTATCTTTAGAGAGCTGCTGTATCTTATTAGCTATTGTAACTATTGCCTAAGAGTTAGAAAGTAAAAGTTGACCTCTGCTTCTGGAAGTTTGAAGGGATAAAAACATTAGTGGGAGTGACTGTGAGCTTTGCTGGGCATTGTTTTAGGCGTACTGTAAGAGAAGGTGTTTCTTCGGATCTCACATAAAGATGTCTGGCTTTTGCAAGTGCATGGAGGTTTCCAAAACTGTCTCCTAGTTAACAGAAGCTGTTGGTTGGCTCATCTCCCAAGCCATAATTTGGTAATCGTAATGGTTCCATTGCTTTATCCTTTTCCACTTCTGTTTGTGTCCCAGATCACTGCTTTCTAACTTTTTTTGTTTTTAACTGAAACCCAACCTTAAAATACATTTTATGTTACTCCCTGTATACAGAACAAAACAAAGATTGTGAAATAATACTCTTACTACTTGTGATGCACTCCAACATGTTATCTTCTATTTATCCCCCATTCTCTCACCCTTCCTTTCTTCGTTTGCTGGTTGAACTCATTAATTTTGGACCTAGATTGAAATTCTTAGTTTGAAAAATACAGCCCTAGATGAGACCTTAACATGTAATTTCAAATGTTTGTGATATTTGTAGATCATTTTACAATAGCCTTGGAGAGTTGCAGATGGTTAGTTTCTGGCTACTTACTGCCAGAGCATTTGATAGCAGTAAGAACTCTTCCTGGCATCCACTGACTGTCCTGTGATAAAATTCTTCTTTAAACTGGTTTTCAGCTAATTATAGTCAAAAGTCTTTGCTATACATAGTACTGTTCTAGAGGTTGTAGTAACATAAAATATTCTCTTTATCCTTGCATTTTATATATAATGGGTAAGTATTTTCTCATGAATTTTATGGAACATTCAGTAGCATTTTATAAATTTCCAGTTTAAGGATAGACTAGAAGTTCCAATTTTAGAAAGGTTGTAGAAATAACTGGAACATGAGAAAAAAAAAATCTAAACCAGATTCCAATTACTTCTAAAAAAAGTCAAGCTTGATTACATAAAATATGTTGAATAAAACTGAATTAATTGCTTAACATAAACCCTTCCTTGGGTTTAGAATCTAAATTATCCTGGGGAGAATATGAAGGTACACAGCACATTCCATAAAATTCTAAATGGTTATCAGACCATTTAGACCATCAGTATTTAAATGACTACTTTCTGAGGCTAGCCATATTCTAAGAATATGGAAGAGATTTGAATGATATATGGTAAATGATTTAGAAGATTCCTAGAAAGTAAAATCTCTGACAAAAACATAAAAGTGATGTCAGGCTGAAAAGTGAGCAGCAGTTAGAGAATGGAAAGAAAAGACTTGACTTTTGTGGTTAGACGATTTAAAGCTTATCAAGAAATTAAGGGAACGGTGAAACCTTTTTGTGTTTCTGATCTGAGGTGTTTTTGTAGTTGAGATTTTTTTCTTTCTTTTTTTTTCTTACCTTTTATCAATGCCATTATGGTTTAAAGAATGAAAAGTAAAAATGAGGTAAGTAAATATAGGTGAGATTTATATAGATTTAAGCAAATGGAAAATGTTTTTATTTCATAATGGGTTTAGGCTTTTTCTTGCTGCAAGTCTTTATAGGTAAATGAAGATTGTTCTAAACTTGGGAATTGAAGTTGAGTTAATCTCTAATTTCTAAAGTTACCTTTCCCTCCAGTTTCTTCTCTTTTTCTCCTTACTCTCCCCACCCCCACTGGTTTTGGGAGGAGTAAGTGACAGATGTACACTACTTATTCCCATTTTCTAAAGCATAGGATTAGATCCTGTAAATACAAGTTACTAGTCTGTCTGTTCAAATACATGTCATCAGTGTTTTTATGTATATGTGACAATAGGTGCGTGTATAGACCTATCTCTTTATTTTTAGTTTCAGTACTGAATTGGGTTAAAGAATTCTCACTGTTGGAGCTATAGAAGGAAGGGAAGGAGACTAACATTTATTATATTAAGTTTGTAACATTTATTAAATTAAGTTCAGATACTGTGCTTGGTCTTTATTCATTGCCATTTAATCTTCAGTAGGTCTCATTTAGCAATCCTATAAGGTATTGGTCTCTCTTCTATGGAAGAGAAAATTGAAGCTCAGAAAGGTTGTGGCTTATCTAAAATCAAACCACTAGGAAGTAGTAGACTACGCCAGATTGCAGCCTCATCCTGTCTCTTCACTCATCATTCAGTTAGCAAGTGTTCATTGAGCACTTGCTTTTATCTGGTACTGTGTAAGACACAACAGCCTGATGAACATAGTTTCTGCTCTCATAAGGTTGATAGTCTAGTAAATAAGCTATAATATGAAACTCATAAGGGGCAGAGATAGTAATAGACACAGTGTAATTAGAAGACTTCTTTGTCTAGTTGTTTGTGAGACCTCAAGGGTGGCTGACCATATTATGATTGGGAAAAGAGCCTTGTACTTGGGAAATACCTGTGAAAGACCCAGAATCAGGAAAGTGCTGATGTGGAAGAACTGGTGTCACAGGTAAATGAATAAAAGCAATGTACTGGAGCACAGTGATCATAAGGGAGAGTGGCAAGGTGAGCTTAGAATCAGGCAGGAACTCAGGGCTTTGGAAACCATGGTAAAGAGTTTGGGTTACTTAAGTGTAACTATAGAAAAGGTTTAAGTGGACATAATAAGATTTATGGTTTTAAAAACAGTCACTTTTGTCCACAGTGTGGAGGATTGTTGTGAAGTAGACAAGAGTAGATACGGGATGATCAGGTTTTGCCTGTGCTCCCAGTGAGAGGCGCAGGATCTTGGACTAAGGTAGTAACAGTACAGATAGGAGAGTATGGATTGCCTTTTTGATAGGAAAAGAAAAGGATACTTCTCTCTTGTCACAACAGAGGAGGAGGAAATATTGGTGCCAGTGTACTTAGGTCTTTAAGTTTAAGTTTCAGGGTGGGAAGCTGGAGATTTCCTCTATGACATGGGATCAGATGAGAGTGAATGGGAGGGAGAAAAAGTTGAGGGTGATTGGTTTCCACAATTCAGTAGAGGAGGTTAGACCCTTAGGAAGTTTCTGTTATTTAATCCAGAAAAGAAAAGGCTAAGAACACACAACGCAAGAAGGGATATTGTGGTGAACAGCTGTACAACACATGGCAAGAAGGAATGAGGATTTCAGTTATAAGGGGAGAGGCTTAACAAATGTCCTGCGGAGAACTCAGTTCTAAGGACTATCATTGTTGTCAATGAAATAAGTTATAGAACATAACTTTCTACAGTGTTTTA